>NW_026015148.1:7500-15000 GCF_020379485.1 Brassica napus
TGTGCTGACGGACGTCCTGTGTGCACTGACGGACACACGGTCACACACGGACAGCCACGGACGTCCTGCGTGTGCTGACGGACGTCCTGCGTGTGCTGACGGACGTCCTGTCTGTGCTGACGGACGTCCTGTGTGCACTGACGGACACACGGACACACACGGACAGCCACGGACGTCCTGCGTGTGCTGACGGACGTCCTGTGTGTACTGAACAGACAGCCCACGTGGGCCAAAATCACCCGAACAGTCCACGGAGCGTGCTGATATGTGTACTGATGGACAGCCGGACGTCCTGTGTGTGCTGACGGACGGCCACGGACGTCCTGTGTGTGCTGACGGACACACACGGACGTCCGTGTGTGTACTGAACAGACAGCCCACGTGGGCCAAAATCACCCACGGACAGCCAAAATCACCCGAGAAGCCAAAAATGCAAAATTAATATTTTTGAAGAAAGTTTTCTGAAAGGAAACATCAAAAATATGTCAACAAAGAGTTTAGGATGTCAAGTGTTGATCAAAAGTTGCTGTAGACATCCTTTAGACCAAAAAAACTCCGACCTTTGTAGCATGCAAAAGACATGGTTAGAAGCAAAAGAAATTTATGAAAATTTACCAGAAAATAGCTTTAACCATCCTTATGAAGCATGCAAAAAATCAGATTCAAATTCGAAGTATATTTTTTTTACATTAAAAATACTCCCCGGAACACAACCAATGTCTGCTGGTGACAGACTGAAAAAAGCGTTTTGTATATATAAGGGGTAGGCACTCTCTTGAGCCTCCTACCCCCCAGTACCCGAACGGTTCGGTACGTAGTGTTGGACTGTTCGGTCCAACACTATCGAGGGCTGGGTTGAGGTCGATGGCCGGATTGTCCCCGGTGAATTTTCCGGGAACTTTTCCGGCGAATTTTTCGGTGGACCGTTTTGCCCCTAACTTCAAATTTTCGCGCTTGCATGGTCTGGCCTGGTTTCATCCGTCTTCCAGTTGCTTTTTTGATTACATCTCAAGAGTGGTTGGAAAGATTGATGTTAGCGGGGCAAATGAACATTCGGCGTATGAGTGGTGATTGGATAGCTAGTGTTTGTAGGCTCTGTGCTCGCGCACCCAACTACAGACCAACTATCCTCCTCAGTTCTTCACTATGTTGCAGTCTGGGATTCAGACTACACGGATGGCTTGACTGAGGTTTGGTATTGGTTCGGCTTGGACAGATCGGACGGACGGACAGACGGAAGATTGGCTAGACGGCTGCGATGGAGTAATGGGACGGCCAGTTTATACCTGAAACAAGGATGAACCTTTTTATGAGTTTTATGATTTCTATATGAAGAACAGAAAATAAACTATATAAGAAATGATAAACTGAAGCAAATATGATTCTTATGGATTTTCTTTTAAGATTCAAAACTAAATGATATGCAAAAATGAAAACAATTCAAATAAGAAGGATAGAAAGATGGATGATGGGATCTTTGTTGCTGGACGTGTGTCTCTCTCAACAAGGATCAGTGGATGGAGAATGGACTGAGGATGGAATCCGGCTTGCTTGATATGAATCTCTTCCAAGCTGGATCGATGGATGGAATGGATAGATGGATATAGATTGACTCTCTCAATCAATGGACGAACAGATGGTCTTGAATCACACAAGGCTCCCTGGACGTGGCTTCTTTAGGACTTAGTGAATCACACACAAAGAACTAGAGAAATAACAACAAAGAATACACAACTTTGTTTAAAAGAAAACGATTTCTTATTACTTTAAAAATGATCAAGGGTGCTTTACAATGAACTATGACCTGAGCTTATATAGGCTCGACACTGGGACAACTATAACGTTCCTATGACTCAAAAGGAAACAAAGTACACGAAAATTAAGTAGAAAATCATAAGCTAGGCTCCTTGAAGATATCTAGCCGTTAGGCTTGATTTGAGCCTCTCCAAAGGAACTTGACTGAGCCTTGTATCTAGACAGCTTCTGGATATGCCCATGATCTGGAAGCCTTCCTGAAATACTCCTTAGTCCACATATGAAAGAATATGGCCGTTGGTCTTCAAAGAGTTGTTGTGAAAACTCATTTACTCCTCCTAGTGTGAACATGGCCGAAAAAGGAAAGTTGTTGGCCATGAAGATTCGCCTGTTTCTCTGCATGCTGGTCCATCTAAACTCTTCTGGAATGTCTTCTGGAATTCATGGATCGTGTAGGGTATGTCTGGTTGCCTGATCTCGATTTGGAAATGGTTGGACCAACTGATTATGCAATCTTTCCATAATCGGCTCCTTATAACCGGGTTTGGGGAAATGGTTATATCTTCAACTTCACTGAGCCTTTTCTCCTGATTCTTGGCTTGTCGGATCCACAAAAGATCCCTCTTGAGATCCATAATTGAGTTTGGCCCGGCCGCTTCTTGGTTTGGCTGATTTTCTCTTCTAAGGGCCGATACTCGCAACGGATGGGCTGGGAAACCTCCAACTTGTAAAATTCATAACTTCTTGCTCCACGAAGCTTTTCTTGTAATTTCAAGCTTCAGTGATGAAGGATTGAGCTGGTATTCTTTGAAAATTGGTTTCATGCCAAAATTCCTTCTGGTGGTTGAGATGCACTTCTTTGAATGAACCTTGGTCGCAGGTAGCTCTAGTGAGGTAGTTGTGGCAGTTGTTGCTTATCTGGCTGAGCATTGGTTCAGGTACGGTTTCTGTGCCCGCAACATTCCCTCCCCCTTGAAAAGGTTTCGACCTCGAAACTGTATAGCCTGCACCAAGATAGAGCAAGTCAGCTTTCATTCTCTTTTGTGAGTGTAAGGTCTTCCCTTGGTAGGATTTTGGTTTAGTGATGTATGGTGCATCTGGTGGTTCTTCTTTGAACAGGTGGGATATGATAACCCTTCTGGTCCGGTATGGTTTGATCTTGGTCTTGGACAGATCTCCTCTAAAATCTTCAGCTTTGGGTCCTGTCATGAACTCAACAGCTTTGGCAAAAGACAAGTGTGTCATGGCAGTCATGGAATAATCAGCATATAAATCGGTTTGGTGAATTCCAATTTCAGTAGATGGAAAATTTTCCTGCTTCTTCTGATTTGGAAGATTGATTGATGCATCCAATGGCACGGCCTGTCTGTTTGGTGACTGGTCTGGGGGTTCTTCCTGAATTAAGATGCTACTGGTCGTAGTGCCATCTTTTCCAGAGAGGTGTTTAAGCAAAGATGGCTTCTTTGGTGGTGCGTTGTCATCTCTCTTTAAAATCACCTTCTTTTGCTTCATAGGTCCTTTGCTAAATGATGTACCTGTGTCACACCTTTTGGGACTAGACAAGCATATCATGGTAGCCTTGGAAGAATCATAAACAGAGCACACTAAGTTATTTAAATTATTTTGTACCTCCTCATGTGCTTGGACCGAAACATCTACTAGTTTCAATGGATTTCTAGTGGCTGGTTTAAGTCCTTCTTGTGGGTCTGGTTCAGGGATGATTTCTTCTTGTTTTAACCTTGAAACCACGTCCTCCTGGTGCTTATTTATACCTGCATAATCAGCCTTTGGGCAAGACAAATGCATTATACCAGAAGTAGGAAATTTACATACTAAGTGAGATATAACTTCACTAGTTGAATCCAAGTTAACTTCTAGTGAATTAGAAGTCACTACTAGCCTAGTTGGACAGGTTACAGCAAAGTGGCCTTTCTCATGACACCTATAGCAAGTGAATTCTACTGGTTTTGAAGAGTTAGAAGACTTACTTGGTTTCTTCTTCTCATGGAACTTAGGCAATGGTTTTGTACATAGCTCTCGAGTTTTGGCTTGTGGAGTTGGAACTCCTTGCACGCCACTGACCCTTGCTTCTGTTGTATGCTCGGTTGCTCCCTTGATGATGAGTGTAGACTCCTGGTGTAGCTTTAGGTCGTGAGCATTTTTGAGCTTAGCCTTTCGATTTGGCCTTTTTGCCAATATCAGCTGCCTTGGTTCAAGATTAGTATAGACCCGTATCTGATTCAACAGCTCATCTCCAGCTCCTTTCGCATATTCTTCATACAAGAGTTCTTTCATTTCTTGCCAAGTAGCTTCTGGTTCATCATAGGCAAGTCGCCAATAAGCATCTTGTTCCCACTTTCTAAAGGCATCTTCAGTGAGAGTGTCTTCGGCAATGGCTGTCTTATCCTCTTCATGGACTTGAGTAGAATCAAACCAATGTTCCATATCTTTCTCCCAGCACAAGTATGCTTCTGGTCCTTGATGATGGCCTGCAAAGATGACGTAACCAGGTTGATCATCATTTCTTCCAGCCTCACTTAAGGCCTCTTCTTCTTCAGCAATGTCTTGTTGAGAGTCTGGCTTTCCTTCATAGTTTTCCTCAGAGTTTCCTACACTGGTTTGTGAGCCAGTTTCGTCTTGGTACTCATCCTCCTGGTCAGAGTAAGGTACTTCACACCAGGGTATGCCTTCAGCATGAGACTCGTCTCCAACTTCTTCTTTAACAGATTGGAAACTTGCTTCTCCTCCATCAACATCTTCATAGACTTCTTCCGTTTTAGAGAAATTTTCCTCATGCTCATTTGCCTCTTCTAAACTGATTTCAGAATCAGCTTCCTCTTGCCATGAGCCTTCCTTGTCAGCTTCAGGATCATCACCTTCTGTCTCTTCTCCATGGCATTCATCTCCTTTATTGAAACTGATATTTGATTCAGTTTCTCCCTCATTCTCTCCTTGGTAGCTGGTATCTCCATGTGAGTAATCAGGTGGCTCTGGTTCAGGATATGCTTCAGCAGGGTCGTCTCCATACTCTGACATAGAGTAGTTATCATCAGAACATGACCCATCACAGCCATCCTCTTCATCGGACCAAGCTTGGTCGGCTTCATCAAGATCGGAGCCTTGGCTTGATTCATAAGAACTCTCTTCCTCAAAGTAATCTGCCATGGCGTCTCCCCTTATTGGTACCTTTCAAAAATAGAGAATAAGAGTATTAAGTCGTGGCTTAACAAAAGAAAGAAGAAGAATAAGAAACAAAAAAAAAAGATGGAAACCTAATTTTTTTTTTCTGAAAGTTTTGAAACAAATGGAAAATTAACTCCTATTTTTTTTTTACTTTTTCAAGCAAATCTCGAAATCTATAAAATAAAACAATGGAAATAAATATTTATTTTGGTTTTCAATTTAAAAGAAACAAAACAAGAAAAAAAAAGATTTTATGCTTGATGCAAATAAACCGAAAAAGGAAACTGGAGCTAGACAACTTAATGCAAACAAAAGACAAATTTTTTTGAGTTTTCTAAATGAATCAAACAAGATAATGAGCTATCCTTTTCGTGCCTATCTCTGGTTTTAAAACCAAGAACAAGCAATTCAAAATCGGACAGAAAATGCAACACTATGAATTTTTTTTTTTAATTGATTTTAATTGGTGAACAAATGCAATAAGATATGATGCAAGGATAAGATATCACCAGATTCAGGAGCTTGAGCTCTGATACCAAATGTTGCAGGCTGGGATTCAGACTACACGGATGGCTTGACTGAGGTTTGGTTTTGGTTCGGCTTGGACAGATCGGACGGACGGACAGACGGAAGATCGGCTAGACGGCTGCGATGGAGGAATGGGACGGCCAGTTTATACCTGAAACAAGGATGAACCTTTTTATGAGTTTTATGATTTCTATATGAAGAACAGAAAATAAACTATATAAGAAATGATAAACTGAAGCAAATATGATTCTTATGGATTTTCTTTTAAGATTCAAAACTAAATGATATGAAAAAATGAAAACAATTCAAATAAGAAGGATAGAAAGATGGATGATGGGATCTTTGTTGCTGGACGTGTGTCTCTCTCAACAAGGATCAGTGGATGGAGAATGGACTGAGGATGGAATCCGGCTTGCTTGATATGAATCTCTTCCAAGCTGGATCGATGGATGGAATGGATAGATGGATATAGATTGACTCTCTCAGTCAATGGACGAACAGATGGTCTTGAATCACACAAGGCTCCCTGGACGTGGCTTCTTTAGGTCTTAGTGAATCACACACAAAGAACTAGAGAAATAACAACAAAGAATACACAACTTTGTTTAAAAGAAAACGATTTCTTATTACTTTAAAAATGATCAAGGGTGCTTTACAATGAACTATGACCTGAGCTTATATAGGCTCGACACTGGGACAACTATAACGTTCCTATGACTCAAAAGGAAACAAAGTACACGGAAATTAAGTAGAAAAATCATAAGCTAGGCTCCTTGAAGATATCTAGCCGTTAGGCTTGATTTGAGCCTCTCCAAAAGGAAACTTGACTGAGCCTTGTATCTAGACAGCTTCTGGATATGCCCATGATCTGGAAGCCTTCCTGAAATACTCCTTAGTCCACATATGAAAGAATATGGCCGTTGGTCTTCAAAGAGTTGTTGTGAAAACTCATTTACTCCTCCTAGTGTGAACATGGCCGAAAAAGGAAAGTTGTTGGCCATGAAGATTCGCCTGTTTCTCTGCATGCTGGTCCATCTAAACTCTTCTGGAATGTCTTCTGGAATTCTTGGATCGTGTAGGGTATGTCTTGGTTGCCTGATCTCGATTTGGAAATGGTTGGACCAACTGATTATGCAATCTTTCCATAACCGGCTCCTTATAACCGGGTTTGGGGAAATGGTTATATCTTCAATTTCACTGAGCCTTTTCTCCTGATTCTTGGCTTGTCGGATCCACAAAAGATCCCTCTTGAGATCCATAATTGAGTTTGGCCCGGGCCGCTTCTTGGTTTGGTTGATTTTCTCTTCTAAGGGCCGATACTCGCAAACGGATGGGCTGGGAAACCTCCAACTTGTAAAATTCATAACTTCTTGCTCCACGAAGATTTTCTTGTAATTCCAAGCTTCAGTGATGAATGATTGAGCTGGCATTCTGTGAAAATTGGTTTCATGCCAAAATTTCTTCTGGTGCTTGAGATGCACTTCTTTGAATGAACCTTGGTCGCAGGTAGCTCTAGTGAGGTAGTTGTGGCAGTTGTTGCTTATCTGGCTGAGCATTGGTTCAGGTACGGTTTCTGTGCCCGCAACATTCACTAGCATAGTTTTATGCTTGTTGAACTGATCCGGGGCCTGTGTTGCGTACCTATCTGGAAGGAATTGTTAAGCTTTGCTTAAAATGTTGTTTGCGGCATCTCCTTCGGTGGGGAAGTCGACGGACGTCCTGTGTGTACTGACGGACGTCCTGCGTGTGCTGACGGACACACGGACACACACGGACAGCCACGGACGTCCTGCGTGTGCTGACGGACGTCCTGCGTGTGCTGACGGACGTCCTGTGTGTGCTGACGGACGTCCTGTGTGCACTGACGGACAGACGGACAGACACGGACAGCCACGGACGTCCTGCGTGTGCTGACGGATGTCCTGCGTGTGCTGACGGACGTCCTGCATGTGCTGACGGACGTCCTGTGTGTGTTGACGGACGTCCTGTGTGCACTGACGGACACACGGACACACACGGACAGCCACGGACGTC
>NW_026015148.1:25000-30000 GCF_020379485.1 Brassica napus
AAAGGAAGAACGGACCGCGTCCAGGCCCAAGTCCAAGACCGTGTCCGCACAAGGAGAGAGAGTCGGCCAAAGCATTGGACCGACCTTAGATTTAGGAAGTTTCCTTTTCTCTTCATGTTTATCTATAAGAGGTTTTCCTTTTTACTTTAGGATAAGGATTTGTACTATTTCCTTTTATCCATATCTTGTAATCCCCTATATAAGGGAACACTTTGATTAATGAAATACACACACGATTTCCCCATCTTTTACAACACGTTATCAGCACGATAGCCTCTAACCAACTGAGACCTAAATCGATACCTAAAAGCCTAAAACCGGCGACTCAAAGCTAAACCCCAGACGTTCTCTATTGTTCCAAAAGCTTGACATCCTCAAGACCGAACGTCCTCAGCTTCCTGATCGCGTCCTCAGCTCGCACACAAGAAGAACGCATCCGTCCAGCAAACAGCTCGCAGCTCGCGTCCATTCCCAGCTCGCGTCCGACTACATCCGCGACCCGATAGGAGGCAGCAAGCGTTCTTTCTCCTCAGCTCGAAGTTTCATCCATTCTTAGGAGGTCTGGTTCTATACCCCTACGAAACTAAGGTATGAACATAATCTGAGAACATAGAATAAGATCGAAACCCTAATCCATCATTATGGAAATCTTATTCTTGATGAAACCCTAAAAGCAACTACAAGATTAAAATCGACAAAGTCTTAAAACTAGAAAGCTAAACGATTCCAAACTAGAACCTAATTGTATGTTGATTGATTGAATCTGAAATCTGACAAACCCTAATGAAGGAATCGAAACCCTAAACCCTAAAGTTAGAAATCGATTTTAAGATTGATATTGCTTGTTTGATTTCTTGCCTACTTTTGAAGTTTAGGAATGTTAGATTGTTCTTCTTGAAATAATCTAACTAAGAACACAAAATACTTAAGGCCTTGAAACCTTAACAGAAGGTTGATAAGAATTCAAAGATTGGAAACCCTAGGGATTATGAAAAGAAGAAAGATAAGGTAGATTGTTTTACATGAAACCGAATATTGTAATGCATTAAAAACAAGATCGACCAGCATATAGATCATACGAGTTTAGGTTGTTAGAAAACCTATAGAACCGTGTGGTTCATGATTGATAGCACCATGGTCGTCTAGAATTGTTTGAATATCATGAATGCGTAAGACATGTTGTGGCCGAGCTTGTTTATATCATGCGGCCACGTGATCATATTGTGAACCTAATACATTACATGATAATATGATTCAGATGTCGAAAATAGCAAACAGAGACTATGCACCCCTCAATCTCTCCGGAGACAATTACTTGCAGTGGGCACTAGACACAAGGATTAGTCTAAAGTCCAAGGGACTCGGTGATACTATCATCGAAGACAACAATGAGAATGAAAAGAACCGATACAGAGCCTTAGGCCTTATGCGTCATCATCTCATTGATGGTCTTAAAGATCAGTACATGACAATCGAGAATCCACTAGATCTTTGGATGGCTTTAAAGAATAGATATGATCACCACAGGATGGTGTTGCTTCCAAAAGCAAGGCATGATTGGATGCATCTAAGATTCTTAGACTATAAGTCAGTGGATGATTACAACTCAGCTCTATTCAAGATTGTCTCAATACTAAAGCTGTGTGGTGAAGAAGTAACCGATAGCATGATGCTTGAAAAGACCTATACGACTTTCAATCACTCGAATTCTGTGTTGCAAGAGCAATATAGGACAAAGGGCTTTGCCACATATACTGATCTGATCTCATGTCTACTCTTGGCCGAGGCAAACAATGAACTCCTACTAAAGAGTAACGGAGTTAGACCGGCCGGGACAGCACCACTACCCGAAGCCCATGAGGTTGAAAAGAAGGATCCCAATGAGACCTACTTCGTCCAAGACAACAAGAAACCATACGGCAATAGCCGTGGTGGATTCAAGAGGCGTGGACGTGATAACTCAAACGGCCGAGACGGCTACTCAACTGGCCGGAAAGGAAACCACAATAACCGTGGTCGTGGTTCCAATTACGGCCGGGGTCGAGGCAGCTACGGCCGCGGACGAGGTGGTATATCCAAACCATCTTACACGTCCAACAAGTCCCTATGCCACAGATGCGGAAGTGACAATCATTGGGCCAAGAACTGTAGAACTCCGAAACACTTGTGCGACCTCTACCAAGAGAGCCTCAAGAACAAGAACCCGGAGGCAAACATGATCCAAGAAAACGTCCATGAGGACAAAGGATATGGGTATGATGCTGACAATGAATCCGACAAGGATAACCAAGATGACCTAATGGATTTTGAGACATCCGATTGTCTCAAGGACTAGTTTTCGAATCACATTGTCTTATTGCTTTATGTTTTGATTTGGTGTTTTTATTTTATGTAATGGCATTTTTAATAAGAAGAGTTTTAAACATCTTATGAAGTCTCTAAAGTTTAGAAAATTTTATTTATAGAATGAATGATGAGATGAGTATACTTGTGGTGGATAGTGGCACAAGTCACACAATACTTAGAGACAAAAGGTACTTTATAAATCTCACAATGCAAAATGCAAAGGTACATACCATTGCGGGTGAGGCTAGCCTGATTGAAGGTCACGGCCAAGCCTATGTATGTTGCCTAAGGGCACTCACCTAGAGATCAAAACCGCCTTGTATTCCCCAAGCTCTAGAAGAAGCTTATTGAGTTTCAAGGATATAAGATTGAACGGTTTTCATCTTGAAACATGGGAAGAAGGAAACAAGGAGTTCCTTAACATTATTTCGATCACCAAAGGCAATAAGAAGATCCTAGAATCTATACCCGCAATGTCTACTGGTCTATACTATGCAAGGATCAGTATGATCGAGGCAAATGCCTCCGAGCTATTCACTTTATGGCATAACCGGCTTGGCCATCCCGGAACAAGTATGATGCGAAAGTTGATAATGAATTCACAAGGGCACATGATCAAAGGAGTGATCCCATATAAAAATCTCACATGTGCAGCATGTGCACAAGGGAAACTCATTACTAGGCCATCACCAGCCAAGGTTAACAAAGAAACCTTAAACTTTCTGGAAAGGATTCAAGGAGATATATGTGGACCAATACACCCACCTTGTGGGACGTTTAGATACTTCATGGTCCTCATTGATGCATCGACCAGATGGTCGCATGTCTGCCTACTATCCACTAGGAACCTAGCCTTTGCACGGCTGCTTGCCCAAATGATAAGGCTGAGAGCACACTTTCCAGATTTCCCTCTTAAGACTATACGTCTAGACAATGCTGGTGAGTTTACGTCCCAAGCGTTTAATGAATATTGCATGTCCATGGGGGTAAGAATAGAGCACTCCGTGGCACATGTCCATACACAGAACGGCTTGGCCGAATCATTCATTAAACGTATCCAGCTGATAGCCCGGCCACTGCTTATGAAGTCTCAACTTCCGGTATCAGCATGGGGACATGCGGTTTTACATGCATCTGAACTGATTCGCATCAGGCCATCTAGTGAGCATAGATATTCACCATCCCAACTACTTACGGGTCATGAGCCAGACGTGTCCCACATCAAGACATTCGGATGTGCCGTCTACATTCCAATTGCTCCACCACAGAGAACTAAGATGGGACCACAGAGGAGGATGGGAATATACGTAGGATATGATTCCCCAAGCATTATAAAGTATCTTGAGCCAACAACCGGTGATTTGTTTAAGGCCAGATACGAAGACTCACAGTTTGATGAGTCCACATATCCGTCCTTAGGGGGAGATAACAGCCGGTTGATTTCAAAAGATTTAGAATGGTTTAGACCATCAACATCTTGGCAAGATCCTCGGACTAGAGATTGTGATCTAGAAGTCCAAAAGATTATACATCTACAAGAGCTAGCTAACAAGTTGCCAGATACATTTGCTGACCCAAATAGAATGACAATATCACACAACCCGGCTTGTAATGCACCCATAAGATTGAACGTCCAAGATGGACAATGTCAAGTGGCTACAGAGTCTAAGCAACGTTTAAAACGTGGTAGACCAATTGGTTCCAAAGACAAACAGCCTCGGAAGTCCAAGAGAGGTGCTGGATCCGAGAGCATCAAGGAAACCGTCCAGGACATAGATGGACCGGTCGAGCCGACCAAGACGGTCGAGCCATGCGTACCGGCCACACCCGATGATCCGGCCGTTCCTCAAAGTGAGGTCCGGGACGCTGGGCTTCACGGGACACAAGAGCCGGACAACCAAGAGATCTCTATAGACCATGTAATGTCCAGGAAACAATGGAACAGAAAAGATATCAACGTTGATGATTTATTTGCATACAAGGTAGCACTTGAGATCATGGATAAAGATGAGGATCTAGAACCCACGTCCATACAAGAATGCATGCTAAGATCAGATTGGATCAAGTGGAAAGAAGCTATTAACGTGGAGTTAGAATCATTGAGAAAGAGAGGCGTTTTTGGCCCTATAACATTGACACCAAGAGATGTCAAACCAGTGGGATACAAATGGGTCTTTGTAAGGAAGAGAAACGAGAAAGGAGAAGTAGTGAGATACAAAGCACGGCTTGTAGCACAAGGATTCTCCCAAAGACCTGGAATAGATTATGAGGAGACTTACTCCCCTGTGGTGGATGCAACTACACTGAGATATCTAATCAGTCTGGCAGTGAAAGAAAACATTGACTTACGCCTAATGGATGTAGTAACTGCATACCTATACGGACCACTGGATAATGAGATACATATGAAAGTTCCAGAGGGCATTGAGCTCAAAGACAAGAAAGGTTCTCGAGAACAACATTGCATAAGGTTGAACAAAGCCTTATATGGTTTAAAGCAATCAGGTCGAATGTGGTACAATAGATTATCCGAGTACCTAGTGAAAGAGGGTTATAAGAATGATCCAATAAGTCCATGTATATTCATAAAGAAGTTTGACAGCAAGGGCTACGTGATCATGTCTGTCTATGTGGACGACCTGAATATTATAGGA
>NW_026015148.1:62500-76621 GCF_020379485.1 Brassica napus
AAACTTATGAATCATAAAATTATTAGAGAAAGCTTAAACCTTTTGATTCAATCCTTTTGTTTGGCCATTTTACCAGATGTGATAAACATAAGTGTATAATCTGGCCAAAACAAAATTCCATCAAATCCTTGCTGTGCCATTTTCGGCCAGCTCCTCTAAAATCAGTCAACCCACCAATAAAATCGAAATTAAAATCATTCATTGCATATCCTTGACTTTTAATATTTGTTTTGTAACTATCAAAGTTTTAAAAATCTTTTATGATTTTATATATGCATAATCGATTTTATTAAGTGCATATCTTTGACTGATAATTATTTTCTAAACCAACATATTGAATTTATCTCATACTGAATTTTGATCACATAGTTTGCTAGTTAAAATAAAACTTGATCTAGTTTCATCCTTGAACCTGATTCTATGATTAAATTATGTACTGATCATTTGCATACCTGATAGCATCATTTAGTAAATCATTAGATCGAACTTGAATCATCCATGAACTGACCTTTGCATGCATCCAACTATCATATTGTTAAAACTGGACATAGGTATCACATAATTGAAACCAAACATACATGTTCGCATAGCTTTAGCAATGATGATACTAGTGCGTCTGAAGTGGTTCATGTTGTTTGCATCTAAATGATTCACACTGTTTGCATATAGTTAGACAAAATCGGTTTCTATTTAAAATTTAGTATATTTGCTTTATTTGAAATTATAAACCAAGTTTTAACCGATTTTGAAAATCTACTTTGGTTTACAAATATCTTGAACATTTTATTTTCATGCATATAAAATATTTTCTGAAAATAAAATGCATAATAAACCATCATTAAATAAATCATCAATCCCCTTGGCATATAAATTCAAATCCTGAATTATATTATGAATCCTTACTCCTTTATGGATATTTGATTCAGATGTCGAAAATCAACAACCTTGAATATGCTTCCCTCAATCTCTCCGGAGATAATTACCTCCAATGGGAGCTTGATACCAAAATCCTCTTAAGGTCCAGAAACCTTGGTGATACTATCACTGAAGGCACTGAGCCATCAGACAAGGATAATTACAAGGCAATTGTTGTCATTCGCCATCACCTTGCTGAAGGTCTCAAGGACCAGTATCTCACAATTGAGAATCCTCTGGAACTTTGGACAGAGTTGAAAACCAGATTTAATCATCAGAAAACTGTGATATTGCCAAAAGCCCTTTATGATTGGAGAAACCTGAGAATCCAAGACTATAAGTCTGTGGAAGAGTATAACTCGGCTTTGTTCAAAATAGTCTCAAAGTTGAAACTTTGTGGTGAGACTATTACTGATGCTGATATGTTGGAGAAAACATTCTCCACATTCCACACCAGCAATGTTGTGCTTCAGCAACAGTACCGAGAGAAAGGTTTCTCCACTTATGCTGCCTTAATCTCTTGTTTGTTGCTAGCTGAGCAAAACAATGAGTTGCTCATGATGAACAGTGAGCTAAGGCCTCCTGGTGCTAAAGCATTGCCTGAGGCACATGCGGCCGTAGAGCCAAAAGATGAGACTCCAAGAGAGTCATACCGTGGTCGCATGAGAGGCCGTGGTAGATGGCAAGGTCGTAACCGTGGGTTTCAACCACGTGGCCGTGGATTTCAACCACGAGACCATCTTGGTCGCAGCCGAGGCCGAGGCTATAGCCGAGGTCATCAAGCTAACCATGGGTATAAGTCCGACTTCAAAACCCATGGCTCGAGCTCGACCAAATCTGCTTGCTATCGTTGTGGGATGACCAATCATTGGGCTAATAAATGCAAAACTCCCCAACACCTTGTTAAGCTCTACCAGGAGAGCATAAAGGGCAAGAACTCTGAGGCAAATTTGGTCCATTATGATAATGAGAATGATCTGGACCATGAGGATGATCAAGCCCATGACAAAAATGATCATGAGGATTTTGAGACTTCAGACCTCCTTACAAGTGGCTGAATATGAAGATTTCGATATCATATTGCTTTTGTCTTTGCATTTTGAATTCTTGATTTGGCTTTATGTCTTTTGTTCTATGACTTTGGCAATTCTATTTATGAAATAAAGTTTTTACTTTATATATGCCTTATACAAAGTTGAAATTATTAAGAACATAAAACAAAGCCATTAAAACATACTTTAAACCTTAAGTAATATCTAAGGTGTTGACTCTTGTCTATTTTCAGAAATGAAAGAAGACAAGAACCAGCTAGTAGTGGATAGTGGATCAAGTCACACTATATTAAAAGACAAAAGATATTTTGTTAACCTCATTTTAAAGAGTGCCAAATAAATACTATAGCAGGACCGGCCAGCCTTATTGAAGGCCATGGCCCGGCTCACTTAGTGATGCCTAAAGGCACGCATTTAGAAATTTCTAATGCATTATATTCTCCTAAATCAAAGAGAAATCTGTTAAGTTTCAAAGACATTCGCATGAATGATCTACATGTTGAAACTAGGGGCGAGGGAAAGAAAGAATTCCTCTTGATTTATGAAAATGCCCAAGGCCATAAGAAAGTCCTAGAGACTATCCCTGCTATATCAATAGGCCTCTATTGTGCCAATATAAAATCGAGTGAGGCTAACACTTCAATTCCTAATGAGTTCAGAGAAGCCTTTAAACAATGGCATGAAAGGCTTGGCCATCCTGGCAGATCCATGATGCGCAAAATAATCTCGAGCTCAACTGGCCATTCCTTGAAAGATAGGATAACTATCCCTATGAGCATTACATGTATTCCATGCTCACAAGGGAAATTAATAATAAGGCCATCACCTGGAAAGGTGAGTAAGGAAACATTAAACTTTCTGGAAAGAATACATGGTGATATATGTGGACCAATACACCCACCTTGTGGGACATTTCGATATTTTATGGTCCTCATTGACGCATCGACCAGATGGTCGCATGTTTGTCTATTATCATCTAGAAACTTAGCATTGGCAAGACTATTGGCACAGATCATAAGACTGCGAGCCCATTTTCCAGATTTTCCACTAAAGACTATACGTCTTGACAATGCAAGTGAATTCAGTTCCCAAGCTTTTAATGATTACTGTATGTCCATGGGGGTAAGTGTGGAACACTCCGTGGCACATGTACATACACAGAACGGATTGGCCGAATCCTTCATTAAAAGAATCCAGTTGATTGCTCGACCATTACTCATGAGGTCGAAGCTACCAGTATCAGCTTGGGGACATGCGGTATTACATGCTGCTGAATTAATACGCATAAGGCCATCCAGTGAACATAAATATTCTCCATCCCAATTACTCTCGGGTCATGAGCCAGACGTATCCCATATCAAAACATTTGGATGTTCTGTGTACGTCCCTATTGCACCACCACAGAGAACAAAAATGGGACCTCAAAGGAGGATGGGAATATATGTTGGTTTTGATTCTCCAACCATTATTAAATATCTTGAGCCTACTACTGGAGATTTATTTAAGGCCAGATATGCTGATTGTCATTTTGATGAATCAGAGTACCCAACATTAGGGGGAGAAAATAACAAGCTGGGCAAAGAAATTGTATGGAATCAAACATCCTTATCATGGCAAGATCCTCGGACTCAATCATGTGATTTAGAAGTCCAGAAAATAATTCATATGCAAAAGCTAGCTAATCAATTGCCTGATTCCTTTGCTGACCCGAAAAGAGTGACTAAGTCCTATATACCAGCTTGTAATGCACCAATAAGTATTGATGTCCAAGATGGACACAATCAAGTGGCTACAGAGTCTAAAGCACGTCTTAAGCGTGGTAGACCAATTGGTTCCAAAGATAAAAGACCTCGGAAACTAAAGAAAGGTGCGAAAGAAACCGAGGTCATAGATTGTCCAGACAAGGCCGAAATGGCCATGCCTAAGGTACCAACCAATGAGACTCGGGACGCCGAGCCTCATGGTACTGAAGGTGCTAATGATGAGATCTCAATTAATTATTTAATGTCTGGGACAAGATGGAACCGGAAAGATGTCGACATCAATGATATATTTGCATACCAAGTAGCCCTTGATGTGATGGACTTAGATGAGGATCATGAACCCACGTCTATACTAGAGTGCACTCAAAGATCAGATTGGCTCAAATGGAAAGAAGCCATAAACGTGGAGTTAGAATCATTTAAGAAAAGGAATGTCTTTGGATCGATTATCCGGACACCTTATAATGTTAAACCAGTGGGATATAAGTGGGTATTTGTGAGGAAGAGAAATGAACATGGTGAAATTGTAAGATACAAAGCACGGCTTGTAGCACAAGGATTCTCACAAATACCAGGAATCGATTATGAGGAGACATACTCCCCTGTGGTGGATGCAACTACATTTCGATTTTTAATAAGTCTGGCCATCAAAGAAAATTTGGATATGCGGTTAATGGATGTTGTAACCGCATACCTTTATGGTCCACTGGATAATGAAATATATATGAGATTACCAGAGGGTGTTGAGCTTAAAGCTAATAAAGGTTCTCGAGAAGAACACTGCATAAGGCTGAACAAATCCTTATATGGACTTAAGCAAAGTGGTCGAATGTGGTATAATCGCTTAAGCGAATACCTTGCCAAAGTTGGCTATAAGAACGACCCTATCAGTCCATGTATCTTTATAAAGAAGTTTGCAAACAATGGATTTGTTATCATAGCAGTGTATGTTGATGATTTGAACATCATTGGAACCCCTGGGGAAATCGCCCAAACAGTTGAATATCTCAAGAAAGAGTTTGAAATGAAAGACCTAGGTAAAACTAAAGTCTGTTTGGGGTTACAACTTGAGTACATAAAAGGAGGAATCCTTGTGCATCAAAAGGCATATACAGAAAAAGTACTCAAGAGATTTAACATGGACCAGGCTCACCCATTGACCAGCCCAATGGTCGTGAGGTCCCTTGGAGTGGACACTGACCCATTCCGTCCTAAGGAGGATGATGAGAATGTCCTGGGTCCTGAAGTGCCTTACCTCAGTGCCATAGGAGCGTTACTGTATTTGGCTAGCCACACTAGACCAGATATATGTTTTGCCGTGAGTCTCCTAGCCCGTTTTAGTTCATGTCCGACCCAAAGGCACTGGAATGGAATTAAACATATCCTACGTTACCTTCAAGGAACTAAGGATTTGGGTCTATTTTATACCAATGAAACCAAAGATGGTTTAGTAGGCTTTGCTGATGCAGGCTACTTATCTGATCCACACCATGGTCGGTCCCAAACCGGTTATGTGTTCACTCATGGTGGTACTGCAATATCATGGCGTTCCATGAAACAAACTATAGCAGCCACATCATCTAATCACTCAGAAATCTTAGCCATGCATGAGGCAAGTCGTGAGTGTGTATGGTTGAGGTCTATGACCCAACACATCCGATCAGATAGTGGAATGGTCGAGGACAATGGTCCGACCATCATATATGAGGATAATGCAGCCTGCATTGCTCAACTCAAAGATGGGTATATCAAAGGTGACCGAACCAAACATGTACTACCCAAGTTCTTCTTCACACATGAGTTGCAGAAAGCCAAGGAGGTCAGCGTCACTCAAATCCGGTCAAGTGAGAACTCAGCCGACCTCTTCACCAAGTCACTTCCCACCAGCACATTCAGGAAGCTCACGCAGCAGATTGGCATGCGAAGACTCAAGGACCTTCAGTGATGTCCAAATCAGGGGGAGTAATGTGTGTTGTACTCTTTTTCCTTCCTTGGTTTCCCTTTTTACCACATTGGGTTTTGGGTTTTCCGGGAGAGGTTTTAACGAGGCAACGTTAGCACATTACAAGCCCGATATGGTTATGGCATCCAAGGGGGAGTGTTATAAATCCATGAATGGATATGTGGATTGCCATTAACCATCAAGGAGGTTTACATCCGACCAGACTATCCGGCCCATCTACATCCGTCTCCGGTCCGTCTACATTCCGTCCGAGACTAGTCAAGATGAAGACTCATTCAACCGGAGCATTTATGAGCTTTGACCAAGTCTATCTTTGTGGTCAATATGTATTCAATGTGTAGATTCTCTCCTTGCTGTAAACCCTAATGAACCTCACTATATATTGATAGTGTGAGCTAATGAGAAAGACACAACTTTCACAGCAACACTTCTCTCATATTTCTAACACAAGTATTGTTGTAAAAGATGGGGAAATCGTGTGTGTATTTCATTAATCAAAGTGTTCCCTTATATAGGGGATTACAAGATATGGATAAAAGGAAATAGTACAAATCCTTATCCTAAAGTAAAAAGGAAAACCTCTTATAGATAAACATGAAGAGAAAAGGAAACTTCCTAAATCTAAGGTCGGTCCAATGCTTTGGCCGACTCTCTCTCCTTGTGCGGACACGGTCTTGGACTTTGGCCTGGACGCGGTCCGTTCTTCCTTTACATGGTTACTAGCAATCCACATGTGTTTTATAACACTCCCCCTTGGATGCTATAACCATATGGGCTCGTACCATGCACGATGTTGCCTCGTTAAAACCTCTCTAGGAAAACCAAAAACCCAAGGTGGGAAAAATGGAAACCATAGACAGGAAAAAGAGTACAACGCATGATACTCCCCCTGATGAAGGCATCACTGAAGATCCTTCAGCCGGCGCATCCCTATCTGATGAACCAGCTTCCTGAACGTTGAGGTAGGCAGAGACTTGGTGAAAAGGTCGGCTGAATTGTCGCTTGATCGAACTTGAACTACTTGAACCTCCTTTGCCTTCTGCAAGTCGTGGGTGAAGAAGAACTTGGGCAGGATGTGCTTGGTCCTGTCTCCCTTGATGTATCCTTCCTTGAGCTGAGCAATGCACGCTGCATTGTCTTCGTAGATGATCATTGGCTCCTCCTTCTCTTGTCCCACGGCCAGACCACTCTCTTTTAAGACATGGCCGGTCATGTTCCTCAACCAGACAAGCTCCCGGCTTGCCTCATACATGGCTATGATCTCGGCATGATTGGATGATGTGGCCACTAAGGTTTGCTTAGTAGAACGCCAGCATATTGCGGCTCCACTATGTATGAATACATATCCCGTTTGAGATCTAGCCTGGTGTGGGTCAGATAAGTACCCAGCATCTGCATATCCGACCATGTTCTCTCCTGGTCGGTTAGTGTAGAACAAACCGAGATCCTTTGTTCCTTGCAGATATCTGAACAGATGTTTCACTCCGTTCCAGTGCCTTAAGGTTGGACATGAACCAAACCTTGATAGTAAGCTCACGGCAAAGCTTATGTCCGGTCTAGTATGACTAGCCAAGTACATTAAGGCCCCAATGGCACTTAGGTAAGGCACTTCCGGTCCGAGTGTTTCCTCGTCCGGCTTCTTAGGTCCGTATGGATCCTTCTCAAGGTCTAAGGACCTCACGACCATTGGACTCGACAAGGGGTGAGCCTGGTCCATATTGAATTGCTTGAGTATCTTTTCCGTATATGTTTCTTGGTGCACAAGGATGCCATTCTCTTTATACTCAAACTGTAATCCCAAACAAAACTTAGTCTTCCCTAAGTCTTTCATTTCGAATTCTTTCTTTAGACATTCAACGGTTTGGGAAATCTCTCCAGAGGTTCCTATAATATTCAGGTCGTCCACATAGACAGACATGATCACGTAGCCCTTGCTGTCAAACTTCTTTATGAATATACATGGACTTATTGGATCATTCTTATAACCCTCTTTCACTAGGTACTCGGATAATCTATTGTACCACATTCGACCTGATTGCTTTAAACCATATAAGGCTTTGTTCAACCTTATGCAATGTTGTTCTCGAGAACCTTTCTTGTCTTTGAGCTCAATGCCCTCTGGAACTTTCATATGTATCTCATTATCCAGTGGTCCGTATAGGTATGCAGTTACTACATCCATTAGGCGTAAGTCAATGTTTTCTTTCACTGCCAGACTGATTAGATATCTCAGTGTAGTTGCATCCACCACAGGGGAGTAAGTCTCCTCATAATCTATTCCAGGTCTTTGGGAGAATCCTTGTGCTACAAGCCGTGCTTTGTATCTCACTACTTCTCCTTTCTCGTTTCTCTTCCTTACAAAGACCCATTTGTATCCCACTGGTTTGACATCTCTTGGTGTCAATGTTATAGGGCCAAAAACGCCTCTCTTTCTCAATGATTCTAACTCCACGTTAATAGCTTCTTTCCACTTGATCCAATCTGATCTTAGCATGCATTCTTGTATGGACGTGGGTTCTAGATCCTCATCTTTATCCATGATCTCAAGTGCTACCTTGTATGCAAATAAATCATCAACGTTGATATCTTTTCTGTTCCATTGTTTCCTGGACATTACATGGTCTATAGAGATCTCTTGGTTGTCCGGCTCTTGTGTCCCGTGAAGCCCAGCGTCCCGGACCTCACTTTGAGGAACGGCCGGATCATCGGGTGTGGCCGGTACGCATGGCTCGACCGTCTTGGTCGGCTCGACCGGTCCATCTATGTCCTGGACGGTTTCCTTGATGCTCTCGGATCCAGCACCTCTCTTGGACTTCCGAGGCTGTTTGTCTTTGGAACCAATTGGTCTACCACGTTTTAAACGTTGCTTAGACTCTGTAGCCACTTGACATTGTCCATCTTGGACGTTCAATCTTATGGGTGCATTACAAGCCGGGTTGTGTGATATTGTCATTCTATTTGGGTCAGCAAATGTAGCTAGCTCTTGTAGATGTATAATCTTTTGGACTTCTAGATCACAATCTCTAGTCCGAGGATCTTGCCAAGATGTTGATGGTCTAAACCATTCTAAATCTTTTGAAATCAACCGGCTGTTATCTCCCCCTAAGGACGGATATGTGGACTCATCAAACTGTGAGTCTTCGTATCTGGCCTTAAACAAATCACCGGTTGTTGGCTCAAGATACTTTATAATGCTTGGGGAATCATATCCTACGTATATTCCCATCCTCCTCTGTGGTCCCATCTTAGTTCTCTGTGGTGGAGCAATTGGAATGTAGACGGCACATCCGAATGTCTTGATGTGGGACACGTCTGGCTCATGACCCGTAAGTAGTTGGGATGGTGAATATCTATGCTCACTAGATGGCCTGATGCGAATCAGTTCAGATGCATGTAAAACCGCATGTCCCCATGCTGATACCGGAAGTTGAGACTTCATAAGCAGTGGCCGGGCTATCAGCTGGATACGTTTAATGAATGATTCGGCCAAGCCGTTCTGTGTATGGACATGTGCCACGGAGTGCTCTATTCTTACCCCCATGGACATGCAATATTCATTAAACGCTTGGGACGTAAACTCACCAGCATTGTCTAGACGTATAGTCTTAAGAGGGAAATCTGGAAAGTGTGCTCTCAGCCTTATCATTTGGGCAAGCAGCCGTGCAAAGGCTAGGTTCCTAGTGGATAGTAGGCAGACATGCGACCATCTGGTCGATGCATCAATGAGGACCATGAAGTATCTAAACGTCCCACAAGGTGGGTGTATTGGTCCACATATATCTCCTTGAATCCTTTCCAGAAAGTTTAAGGTTTCTTTGTTAACCTTGGCTGGTGATGGCCTAGTAATGAGTTTCCCTTGTGCACATGCTGCACATGTGAGATTTTATATGGGATCACTCCTTTGATCATGTGCCCTTGTGAATTCATTATCAACTTTCGCATCATACTTGTTCCGGGATGGCCAAGCCGGTTATGCCATAAAGTGAATAGCTCGGAGGCATTTGCCTCGATCATACTGATCCTTGCATAGTATAGACCAGTAGACATTGCGGGTATAGATTCTAGGATCTTCTTATTGCCTTTGGTGATCGAAATAATGTTAAGGAACTCCTTGTTTCCTTCTTCCCATGTTTCAAGATGAAAACCGTTCAATCTTATATCCTTGAAACTCAATAAGCTTCTTCTAGAGCTTGGGGAATACAAGGCGGTTTTGATCTCTAGGTGAGTGCCCTTAGGCAACATACATAGGCTTGGCCGTGACCTTCAATCAGGCTAGCCTCACCCGCAATGGTATGTACCTTTGCATTTTGCATTGTGAGATTTATAAAGTACCTTTTGTCTCTAAGTATTGTGTGACTTGTGCCACTATCCACCACAAGTATACTCATCTCATCATTCATTCTATAAATAAAATTTTCTAAACTTTAGAGACTTCATAAGATGTTTAAAACTCTTCTTATTAAAATGCCATTACATAAAATAAAAACACCAAATCAAAACATAAAGCAATAAGACAATGTGATTCGAAAACTAGTCCTTGAGACAATCGGATGTCTCAAAATCCATTAGGTCATCTTGGTTATCCTTGTCGGATTCATTGTCAGCATCATACCCATATCCTTTGTCCTCATGGACGTTTTCTTGGATCATGTTTGCCTCCGGGTTCTTGTTCTTGAGGCTCTCTTGGTAGAGGTCGCACAAGTGTTTCGGAGTTCTACAGTTCTTGGCCCAATGATTGTCACTTCCGCATCTGTGGCATAGGGACTTGTTGGACGTGTAAGATGGTTTGGATATACCACCTCGTCCGCGGCCGTAGCTGCCTCGACCCCGGCCGTAATTGGAACCACGACCACGGTTATTGTGGTTTCCTTTCCGGCCAGTTGAGTAGCCGTCTCGGCCGTTTGAGTTATCACGTCCACGCCTCTTGAATCCACCACGGCTATTGCCGTATGGTTTCTTGTTGTCTTGGACGAAGTAGGTCTCATTGGGATCCTTCTTTTCAACCTCATGGGCTTCGGGTAGTGGTGCTGTCCCGGCCGGTCTAACTCCGTTACTCTTTAGTAGGAGTTCATTGTTTGCCTCGGCCAAGAGTAGACATGAGATCAGATCAGTATATGTGGCAAAGCCCTTTGTCCTATATTGCTCTTGCAACACAGAATTCGAGTGATTGAAAGTCGTATAGGTCTTTTCAAGCATCATGCTATCGGTTACTTCTTCACCACACAGCTTTAGTATTGAGACAATCTTGAATAGAGCTGAGTTGTAATCATCCACTGACTTATAGTCTAAGAATCTTAGATGCATCCAATCATGCCTTGCTTTTGGAAGCAACACCATCCTGTGGTGATCATATCTATTCTTTAAAGCCATCCAAAGATCTAGTGGATTCTCGATTGTCATGTACTGATCTTTAAGACCATCAATGAGATGATGACGCATAAGGCCTAAGGCTCTGTATCGGTTCTTTTCATTCTCATTGTTGTCTTCGATGATAGTATCACCGAGTCCCTTGGACTTTAGACTAATCCTTGTGTCTAGTGCCCACTGCAAGTAATTGTCTCCGGAGAGATTGAGGGGTGCATAGTCTCTGTTTGCTATTTTCGACATCTGAATCATATTATCATGTAATGTATTAGGTTCACAATATGATCACGTGGCCGCATGATATAAACAAGCTCGGCCACAACATGTCTTACGCATTCATGATATTCAAACAATTCTAGACGACCATGGTGCTATCAATCATGAACCACACGGTTCTATAGGTTTTCTAACAACCTAAACTCGTATGATCTATATGCTGGTCGATCTTGTTTTTAATGCATTACAATATTCGGTTTCATGTAAAACAATCTACCTTATCTTTCTTCTTTTCATAATCCCTAGGGTTTCCAATCTTTGAATTCTTATCAACCTTCTGTTAAGGTTTCAAGGCCTTAAGTATTTTGTGTTCTTAGTTAGATTATTTCAAGAAGAACAATCTAACATTCCTAAACTTCAAAAGTAGGCAAGAAATCAAACAAGCAATATCAATCTTAAAATCGATTTCTAACTTTAGGGTTTAGGGTTTCGATTCCTTCATTAGGGTTTGTCAGATTTCAGATTCAATCAATCAACATACAATTAGGTTCTAGTTTGGAATCGTTTAGCTTTCTAGTTTTAAGACTTTGTCGATTTTAATCTTGTAGTTGCTTTTAGGGTTTCATCAAGAATAAGATTTCCATAATGATGGATTAGGGTTTCGATCTTATTCTATGTTCTCAGATTATGTTCATACCTTAGTTTCGTAGGGGTATAGAACCGGACCTCCTAAGAATGGATGAAACTTCGAGCTGAGGAGAAAGAACGCTTGCTGCCTCCTATCGGGTCGCGGATGTAGTCGGACGCGAGCTGGGAATGGACGCGAGCTGCGAGCTGTTTGCTGGACGGATGCGTTCTTCTTGTGTGCGAGCTGAGGACGCGATCAGGAAGCTGAGGACGTTCGGTCTTGAGGATGTCAAGCTTTTGGAACAATAGAGAACGTCTGGGGTTTAGCTTTGAGTCGCCGGTTTTAGGCTTTTAGGTATCGATTTAGGTCTCAGGGAATTAGAGGCTATCGTGCTGATAACGTGTTGTAAAAGATGGGGAAATCGTGTGTGTATTTCATTAATCAAAGTGTTCCCTTATATAGGGGATTACAAGATATGGATAAAAGGAAATAGTACAAATCCTTATCCTAAAGTAAAAAGGAAAACCTCTTATAGATAAACATGAAGAGAAAAGGAAACTTCCTAAATCTAAGGTCGGTCCAATGCTTTGGCCGACTCTCTCTCCTTGTGCGGACACGGTCTTGGACTTGGGCCTGGACGCGGTCCGTTCTTCCTTTACATGGTTACTAGCAATCCACATGTGTTTTATAAACAAGTATATAAGAAGATCCGTCGGAGGTTCGAGATTTTACTTGGTTTGAAATTCACTCTCAACCTAATATTTCAGTTGGCCGATGAAATGCAGCCCGCATGTGCACAAGTCTCAGCCAAAAGCATCCTGACGGGAGCATTAAAACCAAAAGAGTTAATTCATCCCTTCAGTACGCTTGCCATCAGTACGCTTGGTCTCGATCATACCAAGGAAAAATGTTAACACTTGGTTGGATGATGGAAAGTCGAGCCAGCATAAGTATACTTGGACAATCAGACTGACTTGGACAGTCCAGTCCATCAAAACTCGAGTTTATGTCCAGATCTGTACACGGATCAGTCCACGGGAAGGGCCAGCATGCTGATATGTGTACTGACATGGTGCATCAGTTGTCCAAAATCAGTACACGGACAGTCCACGGGAAGGGCCAGCATGCTGATATGTGTGGTCAGCATGCTGATATGAGTTCAGTACACGGATTCAGTCCACGGGAAGGACCAGCGTGCTGATATGTGTACTGACATGGTGCATCAGTTGTCCAAATCAGTACACGGACAGTCCACGGGAGGGCCAGCATGCTGATATGTGTGGTCAGCATGCTGATATGAGTTCAGTACACGGATCGGTCCACGGGAAGGACCAGCGTGCTGATATGTGTACTGACATGGTGCATCAGTTGTCCAAAATCAGTACACGGACAGTCCACGGGAAGGGCCAGCATGCTGATATGTGTGGTCAGCATGCTGATATGAGTTCAGTACACGGATCAGTCCACGGAAAGGACCAGCGTGCTGATATGTGTACTGACATGGTGCTCAGTTGTCCAAAATCAGTACACGGACAGTCCACGGAAGGGCCAGCATGCTGATATGTGTGGTCAGCATGCTGATATGAGTTCAGTACACGGATCAGTCCACGGGAAGGACCAGCGTGCTGATATGTGTACTGACATGGTGCATCAGTTGTCCAAAATCAGTACACGGACAGTCCATGGGAAGGGCCAGCATGCTGATATGTGTGGTCAGTGCTGATATGAGTTCAGTACACGGATCAGTCCACGGGAAGGACCAGCGTGCTGATATGTGTACTGACATGGTGCATCAGTTGTCCCAAAATCAGTACACGGACAGTCCACGGGAAGGGCCAGCAAGCTGATATGTGTGGTCAGCATGCTGATATGAGTTCAGTACACGGATCAGTCCACGGACAGTTGTGTGTACTGCAAGAGACAGCCCACGTGTGGTGACCAAAATCACCGAAACGTCCACTGAAGGGGCCACGTGATGGACGGACGTCCTGTGTACTGACGGGCCTGACCACGGACGTCCTGGGTTGTACTGACACGGACGTCCCTGTGTGCTGCTGAGACGGTGTGTGCATGCTGTGTGCACTGACGGACACACGGACACACACGGACAGCCACGGACGTCCTGCGTGTGCTGACGGACGTCCTGCGTGTGCTGACGGACGTCCTGTGGGTGCTGACGGACGTCCTGTGGGCACTGCCGGACACACGGACACACACGGA
>NW_026015149.1:5000-7500 GCF_020379485.1 Brassica napus
AAGCCGTCTTGGCCGAACCGGCGAATCGTTCTGATGAACTGATCCAACACTTCGATCGGTTCATGAACTTTGATCAGCCAAATCTCTCTAAGGCAAGACTCTTGAGGCTGTCCGAAGACTTAGCCACCTTTTGGCCCGGAAACAGTTCATGAAAGTCATCCGTCCGTACATGAAGAACGAACCGGCCGTGTACTTTTCCACCGCGGGACGTGCTATCAGTTACATCGAATCTGGACAAGAGTAGCCGAAGAGTTCAAATCGACCAGTCAACATTATTTTCTGTGCTTGACTAGATCTGGTCTTCTATCTATTTCTATGTCTCTTTTTCACACATTCTACTTATTATCTTTGACTACAAGTTTATAAGTATGTGAAACACCTCTTTGAGATAAAATAACGATTTTCCTTATTCATTTTGAGTGTTCTTTCTTTGTTCTTTGATTAGAACATTCTTGTTCCCTTGGTGAGGTTATCTCCAAGTGATTCCCTTTCTTTGAGCCGGACTTGTGTGTCAAATCAAGCGGCCATTGAGAGTTCTAGTAGTATCATTGGGACTTCCGCATCCCTTTGTGTCACTAAACAATCCATCAGTTCTCTATCTCTTCAGATCGAGTTCCTATCATCAGTACCGGTTGAGTGTTCGTTCCTTAGGGTCTTCAAGTTGTATCAGAGCCACTCTTCCGGTATCTCTTTTCATTCCATCTTTTCAACCTATCACTTTCTTCATATTTAAAAAAAAAAAAAAAAATTCTTCTTCTATCTATCTTTGAATCCGGGCCCCTCTTTACCATCCATATATAAAAAAAAAAAGAAAGATCTAATCAAAAAAAAAAAAAGAAAAGAAAAGTTTTCAAAAGTTTTCGATTGTGGTTTGGTGGTAGAAGAGTAATCCTGCTGGCGAGGAGAAATCCGGTCTTGGAGGTGGTTAATACGGATTCCCCTTGTTAAATCTCTTGTCTTTCTATCTTGACTCTTGGTGTTTCACTTGGGATTCTCATTTTCGGATATCTAGTTTGTTCTCTTAGAACTTTGAGGAAAACTCTTTTGAGTGACTACCAAATTGAGTGAAACACGTGTGTGGGCAAGGACAAACACCTGAGTGTGAAAGAGTTTAATCTAACTTTACCTGTCTAAGTTTTCAGGTAGCTATGGACAGTGAAGAAGAAAGAAACCGACCCGGAAACTCACATGCCGGGCTATCTAACTTGCAAATGCGTGCTCTCATGATTCTATGTCTAACTTGTTGAATACAGGTTTGGAGGCGATCCATCAGAGGCTTGATGAACTTCAGGGCCGTCCAACTCAGTCACGTACCAGAACCAGACGTGACCACCCAAGGAGGAACAGCCGGTCCGATCTAGAAATCCGAGAGAAGAGTCTTATGATGATGATCGATCCATCAACCGTCCAAGGAGAGTTCCTAGGCATCAAAACCGAGGTGATGTCAATCCTTTGGCAGAAATGAAAGAACTAATGATGGCTTGGGTGGTTTGAAATTGAAAATTCCAAGTTTTGATGGCAAAAATGATCCGGATGCTTTTCTTGAATGGGAAAGAAAAATTGAACTTGTGTTTGATTGTCAAAATTTTTCTGATATTAAGAAGGTTAGACTTGCTGCTGCTGAGTTTACTGGCTATGCTATTAACTGGTATGATCGAGTTGTGACTAGCAGGAGGAGAGCAGGTGAGGCGCCAGTCGATACATGGGATGAGCTTTCCATGCTGATGCGGAGACGTTTTGTTCCCGACCATTACCACCGGGATCTACCACCATAAACTCAGGCGTTTGCTTCAAGGTTCTAAGACAGTTGAGGACTATCACCAGGAGATGGAGACCTTGATGATCAAAGCTGATGTAGAAGAGCCCTTAGACGCCACCATGGCCAGATTTCTTACCGGGCTCAACCGGGACACAAGACCGCATGGAGCTGGAAGACTATGACAGCATGGAGCAGATGCTACACAAGGCTGTGCTGATCGAGCAACAAGTCAAGAGAAAGGGTCTCACTAAACCAACCTTTGCTTCTAAACCGACCTTTGCTTCAAGCCAAACTATCAAGACAAGGGTAAGTCTTCTTCCACAACAAATATAGCTTTTAAGACTAATGTCCCTGCTCGTGATGATAGAGAAAAGAAAGAAGAGGCTACCAAACGAAACTAGAGACATCCAATGCTTTAGGTGTCAAGGCCTTGGCCACTATGCCAATCGATGTCCAAACCAAAAGGTGATGGTGCTTTTGGAGAATGGAGAAGTCGAATGAAAAGAAGACAAGGAGGATCTCGGACCAGTGTATGATGATGATGATGAGAAAGAAGCACTTGACTTCCCGGTTCATGGTCCCCTTCTTGTTACTAGGAGGGTCTTGGACGACTCCGCTGATCCCATCTTTGATGAGGAGGTCGATGGAGTGATCGATGAGTTTGCTCGACCTTTGTGAAAAGTTCTGATCCGATCTATGATGATGAAGATGTCCTTGATAAGCCGAGCCATGGTTCACTAC
>NW_026015149.1:12500-32500 GCF_020379485.1 Brassica napus
TTTTGATCACATAGTTTGCTAGTTAAAATAAAACTTGATCTAGTTTCATCCTTGAACCTGATTCTATGATTAAAACTATGTACTGATCATTTGCATACCTGATAGCATCATTTAGTAAATCATTAGATCGAACTTGAATCATCCATGAACTGACCTTTGCATGCATCCAACTATCATATTGTTAAAACTGGACATAGGTATCACATAATTGAAACCAAACATACATGTTCGCATAGCTTTAGCAATGATGATACTAGTGCGTCTGAAGTGGTTCATGTTGTTTGCATCTAAATGATTCACACTGTTTGCATATAGTTAGACAAAATCGGTTTCCATTTAAAATTTAGTACATTTGCTTTATTTGAAATTATAAACCAAGTTTTAACCGATTTTGAAAATCTACTTTGGTTTACAAATATCTTGAACATTTTATTTTCATGCATATAAAATATTTTCTGAAAATAAAATGCATAATAAACCATCATTAAATAAATCATCAATCCCCTTGGCATATAAATTCAAATCCTGAATTATATTATGAATCCTTACTCCTTTATGGATATTTGATTCAGATGTCGAAAATCAACAACCTTGAATATGCTTCCCTCAATCTCTCCGGAGATAATTACCTCCAATGGGAGCTTGATACCAAAATCCTCTTAAGGTCCAGAAACCTTGGTGATACTATCACTGAAGGCACTGAGCCATCAGACAAGGATAATTACAAGGCAATTGTTGTCATTCGCCATCACCTTGCTGAAGGTCTCAAGGACCAGTATCTCACAATTGAGAATCCTCTGGAACTTTGGACAGAGTTGAAAACCAGATTTAATCATCAGAAAACTGTGATATTGCCAAAAGCCCTTTATGATTGGAGAAACCTGAGAATCCAAGACTATAAGTCTGTGGAAGAGTATAACTCGGCTTTGTTCAAAATAGTCTCAAAGTTGAAACTTTGTGGTGAGACTATTACTGATGCTGATATGTTGGAGAAAACATTCTCCACATTCCACACCAGCAATGTTGTGCTTCAGCAACAGTACCGAGAGAAGGGTTTCTCCACTTATGCTGCCTTAATCTCTTGTTTGTTGCTAGCTGAGCAAAACAATGAGTTGCTCATGATGAACAGTGAGCTAAGGCCTCCTGGTGCTAAAGCATTGCCTGAGGCACATGCGGCCGTAGAGCCAAAAGATGAGACTCCAAGAGAGTCATACCGTGGTCGCATGAGAGGCCGTGGTAGATGGCAAGGTCGTAACCGTGGGTTTCAACCACGTGGCCGTGGATTTCAACCACGAGACCATCTTGGTCGCAGCCGAGGCCGAGGCTATAGCCGAGGTCATCAAGCTAACCGTGGGTATAAGTCCGACTTCAAAACCCATGGCTCGAGCTCGACCAAATCTGCTTGCTATCGTTGTGGGATGACCAATCATTGGGCTAATAAATGCAAAACTCCCCAACACCTTGTTAAGCTCTACCAGGAGAGCATAAAGGGCAAGAACTCTGAGGCAAATTTGGTCCATTATGATAATGAGAATGATCTGGACCATGAGGATGATCAAGCCCATGGCAAAAATGATCATGAGGATTTTGAGACTTCAGACCTCCTTACAAGTGGCTGAATATGAAGATTTCGATATCATATTGCTTTTGTCTTTGCATTTTGAATTCTTGATTTGGCTTTATGTCTTTTGTTCTATGACTTTGGCAATTCTATTTATGAAATAAAGTTTTTACTTTATATATGCCTTATACAAAGTTGAAATTATTAAGAACATAAAACAAAGCCATTAAAACATACTTTAAACCTTAAAGTAATGTCTAAGGTGTTGACTCTTGTCTATTTTCAGAAATGAAAGAAGACAAGAACCAGCTAGTAGTGGATAGTGGATCAAGTCACACTATATTAAAAGACAAAAGATATTTTGTTAACCTCATTTTAAAGAGTGCCAAAATAAATACTATAGCAGGACGGCCAGCCTTATTGAAGGCCATGGCCCGGCTCACTTAGTGATGCCTAAAGGCACGCATTTAGAAATCTCTAATGCATTATATTCTCCTAAATCAAAGAGAAATCTGTTAAGTTTCAAAGACATTCGCATGAATGATCTACATGTTGAAACTAGGGGCGAGGGAAAGAAAGAATTCCTCTTGATTTATGAAAATGCCCAAGGCCATAAGAAAGTCCTAGAGACTATCCCTGCTATATCAATAGGCCTCTATTGTGCCAATATAAAATCGAGTGAGGCTAACACTTCAATTCCTAATGAGTTCAGAGAAGCCTTTAAACAATGGCATGAAAGGCTTGGCCATCCTGGCAGATCCATGATGCGCAAAATAATCTCGAGCTCAACTGGCCATTCCTTGAAAGATAGGATAACTATCCCTATGAGCATTACATGTATTCCATGCTCACAAGGAAATTAATAATAAGGCCATCACCTGGAAAGGTGAGTAAGGAAACATTAAACTTTCTGGAAAGAATACATGGTGATATATGTGGACCAATACACCCACCTTGTGGGACATTTCGATATTTTATGGTCCTCATTGACGCATCGACCAGATGGTCGCATGTTTGTCTATTATCATCTAGAAACTTAGCATTGGCAAGACTATTGGCACAGATCATAAGACTGCGAGCCCATTTTCCAGATTTTCCACTAAAGACTATACGTCTTGACAATGCAAGCGAATTCAGTTCCCAAGCTTTTAATGATTACTGTATGTCCATGGGGGTAAGTGTGGAACACTCCGTGGCACATGTACATACACAGAACGGATTGGCCGAATCCTTCATTAAAAGAATCCAGTTGATTGCTCGACCATTACTCATGAGGTCGAAGCTACCAGTATCAGCTTGGGGACATGCGGTATTACATGCTGCTGAATTAATACGCATAAGGCCATCCAGTGAACATAAATATTCTCCATCCCAATTACTCTCGGGTCATGAACCAGACGTATCCCATATCAAAACATTTGGATGTTCTGTGTACGTCCCTATTGCTCCACCACAGAGAACAAAAATGGGACCTCAAAGGAGGATGGGAATATATGTTGGTTTTGATTCTCCAACCATTATTAAATATCTTGAGCCTACTACTGGAGATTTATTTAAGGCCAGATATGCTGATTGTCATTTTGATGAATCAGAGTACCCAACATTAGGGGGAGAAAATAACAAGCTGGGCAAAGAAATTGTATGGAATCAAACATCCTTATCATGGCAAGATCCTCGGACTCAATCATGTGATTTAGAAGTCCAGAAAATAATTCATATGCAAAAGCTAGCTAATCAATTGCCTGATTCCTTTGCTGACCCGAAAAGAGTGACTAAGTCCTATATACCAGCTTGTAATGCACCAATAAGTATTGATGTCCAAGATGGACACAATCAAGTGGCTACAGAGTCTAAAGCACGTCTTAAGCGTGGTAGACCAATTGGTTCCAAAGATAAAAGACCTCGGAAACTAAAGAAAGGTGCGAAAGAAACCGAGGTCATAGATTGTCCAGACAAGGCCGAAATGGCCATGCCTAAGGTACCAACCAATGAGACTCGGGACGCCGAGCCTCATGGTACTGAAGGTGCTAATGATGAGATCTCAATTAATTATTTAATGTCTGGGACAAGATGGAACCGGAAAGATGTCGACATCAATGATATATTTGCATACCAAGTAGCCCTTGATGTGATGGACTTAGATGAGGATCATGAACCCACGTCTATACTAGAGTGCACTCAAAGATCAGATTGGCTCAAATGGAAAGAAGCCATAAACGTGGAGTTAGAATCATTTAAGAAAAGGAATGTCTTTGGATCGATTATCCGGACACCTTATAATGTTAAACCAGTGGGATATAAGTGGGTATTTGTGAGGAAGAGAAATGAACATGGTGTAATTGTAAGATACAAAGCACGGCTTGTAGCACAAGGATTCTCACAAATACCAGGAATCGATTATGAGGAGACATACTCCCCTGTGGTGGATGCAACTACATTTCGATTTTTAATAAGTCTGGCCATCAAAGAAAATTTGGATATGCGGTTAATGGATGTTGTAACCGCATACCTTTATGGTCCACTGGATAATGAAATATATATGAGATTACCAGAGGGTGTTGAGCTTAAAGCTAATAAAGGTTCTCGAGAAGAACACTGCATAAGGCTGAACAAATCCTTATATGGACTTAAGCAAAGTGGTCGAATGTGGTATAATCGCTTAAGCGAATACCTTGCCAAAGTTGGCTATAAGAACGACCCTATCAGTCCATGTATCTTTATAAAGAAGTTTGCAAACAATGGATTTGTTATCATAGCAGTGTATGTTGATGATTTGAACATCATTGGAACCCCTGGGGAAATCACCCAAACAGTTGAATATCTCAAGAAAGAGTTTGAAATGAAAGACCTAGGTAAAACTAAAGTCTGTTTGGGGTTACAACTTGAGTACATAAAAGGAGGAATCCTTGTGCATCAAAAGGCATATACAGAAAAAGTACTCAAGAGATTTAACATGGACCAGGCTCACCCATTGACCAGCCCAATGGTCGTGAGGTCCCTTGGAGTGGACACTGACCCATTCCGTCCTAAGAGGATGATGAGAATGTCCTGGGTCCTGAAGTGCCTTACCTCAGTGCCATAGGAGCGTTACTGTATTTGGCTAGCCACACTAGACCAGATATATGTTTTGCCGTGAGTCTCCTAGCCCGTTTTAGTTCATGTCCGACCCAAAGGCACTGGAATGGAATTAAACATATCCTACGTTACCTTCAAGGAACTAAGGATTTGGGTCTATTTTATACCAATGAAACCAAAGATGGTTTAGTAGGCTTTGCTGATGCAGGCTACTTATCTGATCCACACCATGGTCGGTCCCAAACCGGTTATGTGTTCACTCATGGTGGTACTGCAATATCATGGCGTTCAATGAAACAAACTATAGCAGCCACATCATCTAATCACTCAGAAATCTTAGCCATGCATGAGGCAAGTCGTGAGTGTGTATGGTTGAGGTCTATGACCCAACACATCCGATCAGATAGTGGAATGGTCGAGGACAATGGTCCGACCATCATATATGAGGATAATGCAGCCTGCATTGCTCAACTCAAAGATGGGTATATCAAAGGTGACCGAACCAAACATGTATTACCCAAGTTCTTCTTCACACATGAGTTGCAGAAAGCCAAGAATGTCAACGTCACTCAAATCCGGTCAAGTGAGAACTCAGCCGACCTCTTCACCAAGTCACTTCCCACCAGCACATTCAGGAAGCTCACGCAGCGGATTGGCATGCGAAGACTCAAGGATCTTCAGTGATGTCCAAATCAGGGGGAGTAATGTGTGTTGTACTCTTTTTCCTTGCCTTGGTTTCCCTTTTTACCACATTGGGTTTTGGGTTTTCCGGTTTTCCGGGAGAGGTTTTAACGAGGCAACGTTAGCACATTACAAGCCCGATATGGTTATGGCATCCAAGGGGGAGTGTTATAAATCCATTGAATGGATATGTGGATTGCCATTAACCATCAAGGAGGTTTACATCCGACCAGACTATCCGGCCCATCTACATCCGTCTCCGGTCCGTCTACATTCCGTCCGAGACTAGTCAAGCTGAAGACTCATTCAACCGGAGCATTTATGAGCTTTGACCAAGTCTATCTTTGTGGTCAATATGTATTCAATGTGTAGATTCTCTCCTTGCTGTAAACCCTAATGAACCTCACTATATATTGATAGTGTGAGCTAATGAGAAAGACACAACTTTCACAGCAACACTTCTCTCATATTTCTAACACAAGTATTGTTGTAAAAGATGGGGAAATCGTGTGTGTATTTCATTAATCAAAGTGTTCCCTTATATAGGGGATTACAAGATATGGATAAAAGGAAATAGTACAAATCCTTATCCTAAAGTAAAAAGGAAAACCTCTTATAGATAAACATGAAGAGAAAAGGAAACTTCCTAAATCTAAGGTCGGTCCAATGCTTTGGCCGACTCTCTCTCCTTGTGCGGACACGGTCTTGGACTTTGGCCTGGACGCGGTCCGTTCTTCCTTTACATGGTTACTAGCAATCCACATGTGTTTTATAACACTCCCCCTTGGATGCTATAACCATATGGGCTCGTACCATGCACGATGTTGCCTCGTTAAAACCTCTCTAGGAAAACCAAAAACCCAAGGTGGGAAAAATGGAAACCATAGACAGGAAAAAGAGTACAACGCATGATACTCCCCCTGATGAAGGCATCACTGAAGATCCTTCAGCCGGCGCATCCCTATCTGATGAACCAGCTTCCTGAACGTTGAGGTAGGCAGAGACTTGGTGAAAAGGTCGGCTGAATTGTCGCTTGATCGAACTTGAACTACTTGAACCTCCTTTGCCTTCTGCAAGTCGTGGGTGAAGAAGAACTTGGGCAGGATGTGCTTGGTCCTGTCTCCCTTGATGTATCCTTCCTTGAGCTGAGCAATGCACGCTGCATTGTCTTCGTAGATGATCATTGGCTCCTCCTTCTCTTGTCCCACGGCCAGACCACTCTCTTTTAAGACATGGCCGGTCATGTTCCTCAACCAGACAAGCTCCCGGCTTGCCTCATACATGGCTATGATCTCGGCATGATTGGATGATGTGGCCACTAAGGTTTGCTTAGTAGAACGCCAGCATATTGCGGCTCCACTATGTATGAATACATATCCCGTTTGAGATCTAGCCTGGTGTGGGTCAGATAAGTACCCAGCATCTGCATATCCGACCATGTTCTCTCCTGGTCGGTTAGTGTAGAACAAACCGAGATCCTTTGTTCCTTGCAGATATCTGAACAGATGTTTCACTCCGTTCCAGTGCCTTAAGGTTGGACATGAACCAAACCTTGATAGTAAGCTCACGGCAAAGCTTATGTCCGGTCTAGTATGACTAGCCAAGTACATTAAGGCCCCAATGGCACTTAGGTAAGGCACTTCCGGTCCGAGTGTTTCCTCGTCCGGCTTCTTAGGTCCGTATGGATCCTTCTCAAGGTCTAAGGACCTCACGACCATTGGACTCGACAAGGGGTGAGCCTGGTCCATATTGAATTGCTTGAGTATCTTTTCCGTATATGTTTCTTGGTGCACAAGGATGCCATTCTCTTTATACTCAAACTGTAATCCCAAACAAAACTTAGTCTTCCCTAAGTCTTTCATTTCGAATTCTTTCTTTAGACATTCAACGGTTTGGGAAATCTCTCCAGAGGTTCCTATAATATTCAGGTCGTCCACATAGACAGACATGATCACGTAGCCCTTGCTGTCAAACTTCTTTATGAATATACATGGACTTATTGGATCATTCTTATAACCCTCTTTCACTAGGTACTCGGATAATCTATTGTACCACATTCGACCTGATTGCTTTAAACCATATAAGGCTTTGTTCAACCTTTGCAATGTTGTTCTCGAGAACCTTTCTTGTCTTTGAGCTCAATGCCCTCTGGAACTTTCATATGTATCTCATTATCCAGTGGTCCGTATAGGTATGCAGTTACTACATCCATTAGGCGTAAGTCAATGTTTTCTTTCACTGCCAGACTGATTAGATATCTCAGTGTAGTTGCATCCACCACAGGGGAGTAAGTCTCCTCATAATCTATTCCAGGTCTTTGGGAGAATCCTTGTGCTACAAGCCGTGCTTTGTATCTCACTACTTCTCCTTTCTCGTTTCTCTTCCTTACAAAGACCCATTTGTATCCCACTGGTTTGACATCTCTTGGTGTCAATGTTATAGGGCCAAAAACGCCTCTCTTTCTCAATGATTCTAACTCCACGTTAATAGCTTCTTTCCACTTGATCCAATCTGATCTTAGCATGCATTCTTGTATGGACGTGGGTTCTAGATCCTCATCTTTATCCATGATCTCAAGTGCTACCTTGTATGCAAATAAATCATCAACGTTGATATCTTTTCTGTTCCATTGTTTCCTGGACATTACATGGTCTATAGAGATCTCTTGGTTGTCCGGCTCTTGTGTCCCGTGAAGCCCAGCGTCCCGGACCTCACTTTGAGGAACGGCCGGATCATCGGGTGTGGCCGGTACGCATGGCTCGACCGTCTTGGTCGGCTCGACCGGTCCATCTATGTCCTGGACGGTTTCCTTGATGCTCTCGGATCCAGCACCTCTCTTGGACTTCCGAGGCTGTTTGTCTTTGGAACCAATTGGTCTACCACGTTTTAAACGTTGCTTAGACTCTGTAGCCACTTGACATTGTCCATCTTGGACGTTCAATCTTATGGGTGCATTACAAGCCGGGTTGTGTGATATTGTCATTCTATTTGGGTCAGCAAATGTAGCTAGCTCTTGTAGATGTATAATCTTTTGGACTTCTAGATCACAATCTCTAGTCCGAGGATCTTGCCAAGATGTTGATGGTCTAAACCATTCTAAATCTTTTGAAATCAACCGGCTGTTATCTCCCCCTAAGGACGGATATGTGGACTCATCAAACTGTGAGTCTTCGTATCTGGCCTTAAACAAATCACCGGTTGTTGGCTCAAGATACTTTATAATGCTTGGGGAATCATATCCTACGTATATTCCCATCCTCCTCTGTGGTCCCATCTTAGTTCTCTGTGGTGGAGCAATTGGAATGTAGACGGCACATCCGAATGTCTTGATGTGGGACACGTCTGGCTCATGACCCGTAAGTAGTTGGGATGGTGAATATCTATGCTCACTAGATGGCCTGATGCGAATCAGTTCAGATGCATGTAAAACCGCATGTCCCCATGCTGATACCGGAAGTTGAGACTTCATAAGCAGTGGCCGGGCTATCAGCTGGATACGTTTAATGAATGATTCGGCCAAGCCGTTCTGTGTATGGACATGTGCCACGGAGTGCTCTATTCTTACCCCCATGGACATGCAATATTCATTAAACGCTTGGGATGTAAACTCACCAGCATTGTCTAGACGTATAGTCTTAAGAGGGAAATCTGGAAAGTGTGCTCTCAGCCTTATCATTTGGGCAAGCAGCCGTGAAAAGGCTAGGTTCCTAGTGGATAGTAGGCAGACATGCGACCATCTGGTCGATGCATCAATGAGGACCATGAAGTATCTAAACGTCCCACAAGGTGGGTGTATTGGTCCACATATATCTCCTTGAATCCTTTCCAGAAAGTTTAAGGTTTCTTTGTTAACCTTGGCTGGTGATGGCCTAGTAATGAGTTTCCCTTGTGCACATGCTGCACATGTGAGATTTTTATATGGGATCACTCCTTTGATCATGTGCCCTTGTGAATTCATTATCAACTTTCGCATCATACTTGTTCCGGGATGGCCAAGCCGGTTATGCCATAAAGTGAATAGCTCGGAGGCATTTGCCTCGATCATACTGATCCTTGCATAGTATAGACCAGTAGACATTGCGGGTATAGATTCTAGGATCTTCTTATTGCCTTTGGTGATCGAAATAATGTTAAGGAACTCCTTGTTTCCTTCTTCCCATGTTTCAAGATGAAAACCGTTCAATCTTATATCCTTGAAACTCAATAAGCTTCTTCTAGAGCTTGGGGAATACAAGGCGGTTTTGATCTCTAGGTGAGTGCCCTTAGGCAACAATACATAGGCTTGGCCGTGACCTTCAATCAGGCTAGCCTCACCCGCAATGGTATGTACCTTTGCATTTTGCATTGTGAGATTTATAAAGTACCTTTTGTCTCTAAGTATTGTGTGACTTGTGCCACTATCCACCACAAGTATACTCATCTCATCATTCATTCTATAAATAAAATTTTCTAAACTTTAGAGACTTCATAAGATGTTTAAAACTCTTCTTATTAAAAATGCCATTACATAAAATAAAAACACCAAATCAAAACATAAAGCAATAAGACAATGTGATTCGAAAACTAGTCCTTGAGACAATCGGATGTCTCAAAATCCATTAGGTCATCTTGGTTATCCTTGTCGGATTCATTGTCAGCATCATACCCATATCCTTTGTCCTCATGGACGTTTTCTTGGATCATGTTTGCCTCCGGGTTCTTGTTCTTGAGGCTCTCTTGGTAGAGGTCGCACAAGTGTTTCGGAGTTCTACAGTTCTTGGCCCAATGATTGTCACTTCCGCATCTGTGGCATAGGGACTTGTTGGACGTGTAAGATGGTTTGGATATACCACCTCGTCCGCGGCCGTAGCTGCCTCGACCCCGGCCGTAATTGGAACCACGACCACTGTTATTGTGGTTTCCTTTCCGGCCAGTTGAGTAGCCGTCTCGGCCGTTTGAGTTATCACGTCCACGCCTCTTGAATCCACCACGGCTATTGCCGTATGGTTTCTTGTTGTCTTGGACGAAGTAGGTCTCATTGGGATCCTTCTTTTCAACCTCATGGGCTTCGGGTAGTGGTGCTGTCCCGGCCGGTCTAACTCCGTTACTCTTTAGTAGGAGTTCATTGTTTGCCTCGGCCAAGAGTAGACATGAGATCAGATCAGTATATGTGGCAAAGCCCTTTGTCCTATATTGCTCTTGCAACACAGAATTCGAGTGATTGAAAGTCGTATAGGTCTTTTCAAGCATCATGCTATCGGTTACTTCTTCACCACACAGCTTTAGTATTGAGACAATCTTGAATAGAGCTGAGTTGTAATCATCCACTGACTTATAGTCTAAGAATCTTAGATGCATCCAATCATGCCTTGCTTTTGGAAGCAACACCATCCTGTGGTGATCATATCTATTCTTTAAAGCCATCCAAAGATCTAGTGGATTCTCGATTGTCATGTACTGATCTTTAAGACCATCAATGAGATGATGACGCATAAGGCCTAAGGCTCTGTATCGGTTCTTTTCATTCTCATTGTTGTCTTCGATGATAGTATCACCGAGTCCCTTGGACTTTAGACTAATCCTTGTGTCTAGTGCCCACTGCAAGTAATTGTCTCCGGAGAGATTGAGGGGTGCATAGTCTCTGTTTGCTATTTTCGACATCTGAATCATATTATCATGTAATGTATTAGGTTCACAATATGATCACGTGGCCGCATGATATAAACAAGCTCGGCCACAACATGTCTTACGCATTCATGATATTCAAACAATTCTAGACGACCATGGTGCTATCAATCATGAACCACACGGTTCTATAGGTTTTCTAACAACCTAAACTCGTATGATCTATATGCTGGTCGATCTTGTTTTTAATGCATTACAATATTCGGTTTCATGTAAAACAATCTACCTTATCTTTCTTCTTTTCATAATCCCTAGGGTTTCCAATCTTTGAATTCTTATCAACCTTCTGTTAAGGTTTCAAGGCCTTAAGTATTTTGTGTTCTTAGTTAGATTATTTCAAGAAGAACAATCTAACATTCCTACACTTCAAAAGTAGGCAAGAAATCAAACAAGCAATATCAATCTTAAAATCGATTTCTAACTTTAGGGTTTAGGGTTTCGATTCCTTCATTAGGGTTTGTCAGATTTCAGATTCAATCAATCAACATACAATTAGGTTCTAGTTTGGAATCGTTTAGCTTTCTAGTTTTAAGACTTTGTCGATTTTAATCTTGTAGTTGCTTTTAGGGTTTCATCAAGAATAAGATTTCCATAATGATGGATTAGGGTTTCGATCTTATTCTATGTTCTCAGATTATGTTCATACCTTAGTTTCGTAGGGGTATAGAACCGGACATCCTAAGAATGGATGAAACTTCGAGCTGAGGAGAAAGAACGCTTGCTGCCTCCTATCGGGTCGCGGATGTAGTCGGACGCGAGCTGGGAATGGACGCGAGCTGCGAGCTGTTTGCTGGACGGATGCGTTCTTCTTGTGTGCGAGCTGAGGACGCGATCAGGAAGCTGAGGACGTTCGGTCTTGAGGATGTCAAGCTTTTGGAACAATAGAGAACGTCTGGGGTTTAGCTTTGAGTCGCCGGTTTTAGGCTTTTAGGTATCGATTTAGGTCTCAGGGAATTAGAGGCTATCGTGCTGATAACGTGTTGTAAAAGATGGGGAAATCGTGTGTGTATTTCATTAATCAAAGTGTTCCCTTAAATAGGGGATTACAAGATATGGATAAAAGGAAATAGTACAAATCCTTATCCTAAAGTAAAAAGGAAAACCTCTTATAGATAAACATGAAGAGAAAAGGAAACTTCCTAAATCTAAGGTCGGTCCAATGCTTTGGCCGACTCTCTCTCCTTGTGCGGACACGGTCTTGGACTTGGGCCTGGACGCGGTCCGTTCTTCCTTTACATGGTTACTAGCAATCCACATGTGTTTTATAACAAGTATATAAGAAGATCCCGTCGGAGGTTCGAGATTTTTACTTGGTGAAATTCACTCTCAACCTAATATTTCAGATTGGCCGATGAAATGCAGCCCGCATGTGCACAAGTCTCAGCCAAAAGCATCCTGACGGGAGCATTAAAACCCAAAAGAGTTAATTCATCCCTTCAGTACGCTTGCCCATCAGTACGCTTGGTCTCGATCATACCAAGGAAAAATGTTAACACTTGGTTGGATGATGGAAAGTCGAGCCAGCATAAGTACTACTTGGACCAATCAGACTGACTTGGACAGTCCAGTCCATCAAAACTCGAGTTTATGTCCAGATCTGTACACGGATCAGTCCACGGGAAGGGCCAGCATGCTGATATGTGTACTGACATGGTGCATCAGTTGTCCAAAATCAGTACACGGACAGTCCACGGGAAGGGCCAGCATGCTGATATGTGTGGTCAGCATGCTGATATGAGTTCAGTACACGGATCAGTCCACGGGAAGGACCAGCGTGCTGATATGTGTACTGACATGGTGCATCAGTTGTCCAAAATCAGTACACGGACAGTCCACGGGAAGGGCCAGCATGCTGATATGTGTGGTCAGCATGCTGATATGAGTTCAGTACACGGATCGGTCCACGGGAAGGACCAGCGTGCTGATATGTGTACTGACATGGTGCATCAGTTGTCCAAAATCAGTACACGGACAGTCCACGGGAAGGGCCAGCATGCTGATATGTGTGGTCAGCATGCTGATATGAGTTCAGTACACGGATCAGTCCACGGGAAAGGACCAGCGTGCTGATATGTGTACTGACATGGTGAATCAGTTGTCCAAAATCAGTACACGGACAGTCCACGGGAAGGGCCAGCATGCTGATATGTGTGGTCAGCATGCTGATATGAGTTCAGTACACGGATCAGTCCACGGGAAGGACCAGCGTGCTGATATGTGTACTGACATGGTGCATCAGTTGTCCAAAATCAGTACACGGACAGTCCACGGGAAGGGCCAGCATGCTGATATGTGTGGTCAGCATGCTGATATGAGTTCAGTACACGGATCAGTCCACGGGAAGGACCAGCGTGCTGATATGTGTACTGACATGGTGCATCAGTTGTCCAAAATCAGTACACGGACAGTCCACGGGAAGGGCCAGCAAGCTGATATGTGTGGTCAGCATGCTGATATGAGTTCAGTACACGGATCAGTCCACGGACAGTCTGTGTGTACTGAATAGACAGCCCACGTGGACCAAAATCACCCGAACAGTCCACAGGAAGGGCCAGCATGCTGATATGTGTACTGACGGACGACCACGGACGTCCTGTGTGTACTGACGGACGTCCTGTGTGTACTGACGGACGTCCTGCGTGTGCTGACGGACACACGGACACACACGGACAGCCACGGACGTCCTGCGTGTGCTGACGGACGTCCTGCGTGTGCTGACGGACGTCCTGTGTGTGCTGACGGATGTCCTGTGTGCACTGACGGACACACGGACACACACGGACAGCCACAGACGTCCTGCGTGTGCTGACGGACGTCCTGCGTGTGCTGACGGACGTCCTGCTTGGGCTGACGGACGTCCTGTGTGTGCTGACGGACGTCCTGTGTGCACTGACGGACACACGGACACACACGGACAGCCACGGACGTCCTGCGTGTGCTGACGGACGTCCTGCGTGTGCTGACGGACGTCCTGTGTGTGCCGACGGACGTCCTGTGTGCACTGACGGACACACGGACAGCCACGGACGTCCTGCGTGTGCTGACGGACGTCCTGCGTGTTCTGACGGACGTCCTGTGTGTGCTGACGGACGTCCTGTGTGCACTGACGGACACACGGACACACACGGACAGCCACGGACGTCCTGCGTGTGCTGACGGACGTCCTGCGTGTGCTGACGGACGTCCTGTGTGTGCTGACGGACGTCCTGTGTGCACTGACGGACACACGGACACACACGGACAGCCACGGACGTCCTGCGTGTGCTGACGGACGTCCTGTGTGTACTGAACAGACAGCCCACGTGGGCCAAAATCACCCGAACAGTCCACGGAGCGTGCTGATATGTGTACTGATGGACAGCCGGACGTCCTGTGTGATAGACCCTTAGATCGGAACACTCAGCCGGTACGGTATTTGATAGGATCTCCGGATGGAGAAGTGATGGATCGAGGGATCTCACGAAGGATGCGGAAGGCCTTCGATATTTCCAAGTCTGAACAACGCCTGATGTGACTCACAGGTCCGTTGTGGAGACTGACTTGACTAGATCGCCGGATGTGACTCACCGGTCCGATTAGACAAGGTGTTTGCTCGGATGCTAACCACACCAAAGTAAACTAAGAAATGTTCTAAGCAAAGAACAAAGAGAATAAACTCATAAAAATGAAAGAAAAATCGATTATCTTTATTCAGAAATGATGGAGTACTTATACAAGTTTTAGTCAAAATGAAATAAATCATTTTGTGTGAAAATAAGACATAGAAAATATAACAAAGACCAGATCTGGTCAATACACAGAAAATTAAGTTGACTGGCCAAAGTGAACCCTTTGCCTACTCTTGTCCAGATTCGATGAATCTGGATGCATGTCCCGCGGTAAGGAGCAGTACATGGTCCGGACGGTCTGCATGATCGGATGAAGGAAACTCATGAACTGATGTGTTCCAAATGTGTCCAATATCTTCAGAGAGCTTAAGTATCCTTCCCCTTGAGAAGCTCAGATGATCAAACTGAAGAATCGGATCAAACTGGTAAGTCGGATTTTCAGAACGTTCGGCGGTACGTTCGGCAGTGCCCGCGGTAAGAGCCAGTCGGGTCAGAAATGAGAAGCTGCGGTCTGATTCGAAATCGGTGCGTTCGGATGAGAGTTTGGCTTGATCGATCTTCCTAACTTGACGAGTTGGTCGGGGTAGCCGAGCTTCAGTACGGTCAGATCGATCGTCTGGACGTGGATCCAAACGAAGCTCCATTCCGGACGTACGCGGGTCGATCCGGTACACGGCCCGGTCAGTGCGTTCGGTACGGTCGTCCGGATGAACCTCTGTTGAATATCTCGGACTGTTCTGATCTTCATGTTGGACTTGTCCAACGAACTGCTCCATGATCTGAGGTGCATCATTCCCTCCTCCTTTAAGAGGATTTGTCCACAAATCCGGAACATCTACAAGAAAAGGAGATAAATCAGAAACGTTGAAGCTTGAAGAGATATCATAATTACCTTTCAGATCCAATTGATACGCATTGTCACTGATTTTTCTGATGATCTGAAATGGTCCGTCCACACGGGGCATGAGCTTAGATTTTCTTTCTTCCGGAAAACGTTCCTTCCTCAAGTGAACCCAAACCAAATCTCCTTCTTCAAAAACGACCTCCTTACGTTTCTTGTTGGCTTGTCGAGTGTACCTTTCTGTTCTGGCCATGATGTTAGCTCGGACCCGTTCATGCATCTTCTTTATTGTGTCCGCCTTCTTCTTGCCATCTGTGCTAACACGTTCACTCAAAGGAAGAGGTAAAAGATCAAGTGGAGAAAGAGGATTAAACCCATACACAACCTCAAAAGGTGAAAACTGAGTAGCTGAATGCATAGAATGGTTATAAGCAAATTCCACATGCGGCAAACATTCTTCCCAAGTTTTCAAGTTTTTCTTTATCAAAGACCTAAGCAAGGCAGATAGTGAACGGTTCACAACCTCAGTTTGTCCATCAGTTTGAGGATGACAAGTAGTAGAGAACATCAATTTAGTGCCTAATTTAGACCACAAAGTTTTCCAAAAGTAGCTAAGGAACTTAGCATCTCTATCTGAAACGATAGTCTTAGGCATTCCATGCAACCTAACCACTTCTCTAAAGAACAGTTCAGCAATGTGAGTAGCATCATCAGTCTTATGGCATGCAATGAAATGAGACATCTTTGAAAATCTATCAACCACAACAAAGATGGAATCCTTACCTGACTTGGATCGCGGCAATCCAAGTACAAAGTCCATAGAAATGTCTACCCATGGATGAGAAGGGATGGGTAGAGCTGTATACAAACCTTGGTTCAAGACTTTGGATTTAGACTTTTTGCACACAACACATCGACTGCAAATCCTCTCAACATCTTTCATGAGACCCGGCCAATAGAAATGATCGAACACAACCTTGTAGGTTTTCTTCACACCAAAGTGTCCCATCAAGCCACCTCCGTGTGCTTCCCTGACAAACAACTCCCTCAAAGAACATTGGGGAACACACAAGCGGTTATCATAAAACAAGAAACCAGCAACCTGATAATACTTCCCATAAGCAGTTTTGGAACTCTTTTTGAAAACCTCTTTGAAATCCGGATCAGATGCATAAATCTCTTTGATAAATTCAAATCCAAGAAGTTTGGTCTCAAGAGCTGAAAGGAGAACATACCTGCGTGACAAGGCATCGGCCACAACATTTTCCTTACCTTGTTTATACTTGATCACGTATGGAAATGTCTCAATGAATTCAACCCAACGAGCATGGCGCTTGTTAAGCTTCTGTTGTCCCTTCAAATGTTTCAGGGACTGATGGTCGGTATGAATGACGAATTCCTTGGGCCAAAGGTAGTGCTGCCAAGTTTGAAGTGCTCTCACCAAAGCATAAAGCTCCTGGTCGTAGGTTGGGTAATTCAAGGTAGCTCCTCCAAGTTTTTCACTAAAGTATGCGATGGGTTTCCTATCCTGCATAAGAACAGCACCAATACCCACTCCGGAAGCATCACACTCAATCTCAAAAGTTTTAGAAAAATCGGGTAAAGCAAGAAGAGGGGCTTGAGTTAACTTCTCTTTTAGGATTTGGAAAGCTTCCTGCTGAGGTTGTTCCCACTTGAAACCCACATTCTTCTTGATAACCTCAGTGAGAGGAGCGGCTATAGAACTGAAGTCTTGGACGAACCGTCGATAGAAACCAGCAAGGCCATGGAAGCTTCGAACCTCACTTACGGACTTAGGAATGGGCCAGTCGCGGATGGCTTTGACCTTTTCTTCATCAACCTTCAGGCCATCTTTTCCTACAACAAAACCTAGGAAAACAACTTGATCTGTACCAAAAGAACACTTTCCAAGGTTAGCAAACAAACGTTCGTCCCTAAGGACTTCAAGAACGGCTCTCAAATGCCTTTGATGTTCCTCATGGTTTTTGCTATAAACAAGAATATCATCAAAATACACAACAACGAAATGACCAATAAAGGATCTCAACACATGGTTCATCAGACGCATGAAAGTACTAGGTGCATTAGTCAAACCAAAAGGCATAACTAACCATTCATACAATCCTAGTTTTGTTTTAAAGGCCGTTTTCCATTCATCTCCCTCTTTCATTCTAATCTGGTGGTATCCACTTTTCAAGTCTATCTTAGAAAAGACACAAGCACCATGAAGTTCATCAAGCATGTCATCAAGACGAGGGATGGGATGGCGATACTTTACCGTGATGTTGTTTATGGCCCGACAGTCCACACACATCCTCCACGACCCATCTTTCTTTGGCACGAGTAGGACAGGTACAGCACATGGGCTGAGGCTTTCTCGGATGTATCCTTTGTCAAGAAGATCATCAATCTGCTTTTGGAGTTCCTTGGTCTCGACGGGGTTAGTGCGGTACGCTGGTCGGTTTGGCAAGGACGCGCCTGGAACGAGATCGATCTGATGTTCAATGCCACGGATTGGAGGCAATCCTTTTGGATTTTCTTCAGGAAATACATCAGAAAACTCCTGCAATAATCCTTTCAAATCACTCGGAATGTCCGGTGCAAGGTGAGAAGAAGATGAGGCCATAAGAGATTCCTTATAAACAAGCAAAAGGAATGGCTTTTTGGTGGCAAGGGTTTTTCTTACCTGACCTTGTTTGATGTAGAAGTTGGAATTTCTTGCTGATGCCTCAGGTTTGGAGTCTTGTTCTCGTCCCTTCTTAAGTTGGATTTGATCTTGGTGAACTTCTAAGGGAGAAAGGGGAACCAAGGTGATTTTCTTTCCATTGTGTTCAAAGGAGTGGCGGTTTGTGTAGCCATCATGGACGGCCTTCTTGTCGAACTGCCAAGGTCGACCCAAAAGAATGTGACAAGCGTCCATGGGAAGGACGTTACACACGACCTCATCCTCGTACCGTCCGATAGTGATCGGAACAGTCACCTGTTCCTTGACGTATTGCTCTCCGTCCTCATTCAACCATTCCAACCTGAAAGGTTTGGCAAGTGGACGTGTAACAAGTCCAAGTTTCTTCACCAAGGTATCACTAGCCACGTTGGTACAGCTGCCACCATCTATAATCAAAGAGCAAACTTTAGAAGAAACAAAACATCTAGAGTGAAAGAGATTCTCCCTTTGTTCCTTCTCGTCGGTTTTAGGCTGAACACTTAAGGATCGTCTAGTGACAAGAAGAGGACCAGTAGCTGGAAAGCTGAGATTGTCCTCGTCGTAGACCGGTCCTGTTTCTTTAACAAACGAGGAACAGAACTCATCAATTACTTCCTCAATTTCGTCCTCTAAGATCGGTTCCTCCAAGAGCTTTCTTGTAACAAGAAGTGGTCCACTGGCTGGGTAATCAAAGGGCTCTTCTTCCTCATCAAAAATGGGACCAAGGTCCTCTTTTTCCTCTTTGTCCTCCTCGGATTCTACATCACCATTTTCCAAAAGAACCATCACCCGCTGGTTTGGACATTTGTTGGCATAGTGTCCGAGGCCCTGACACTTGAAACACCTTATGTCTCTTGTTCTGCTGGGGTTTTCCACTGCTTTTCCTTTATCCACACGAGTAGGAACATCAGTTTTCAAAGCAGTATTTGTTGTGGCAGGATACTTACCTTTGTCTTGGTAGCTAGGCTTAGATGGAAAAGGTGATTTTGAAGGGAAGGTGGATTTGGAGAGTCCTTTCCTTTTGACTTGCTGCTCAATCAGGATAGCCTTGTGTAGCATCTGTTCCAAGTCACTATAATCCTGAAGTTCCATGCGGTCTTGGATGTCCCGGTTGAGTCCAGTGAGGAATCTAGCCATGGTTGCGTCTACAGGTTCATCCACATCAGCCTTAAGCATCAAAGTCTCCATTTCCTGATGGTAGTCCTCAACCGACTTTGTTCCCTGAAGTAGCCTCCTGAGTTTGTGGTGTAGGTCGCGTTGGTAATGGTCCGGTACGAAGCGTTTCCGCATAAGCGTAATAAGCCCCAACCAAGTCTCCACTGGTGCTTCACCTGTTCTCCTCCTGTGAGTCACAACTCGGTCATACCAGTTAATAGCATAGCCAGAAAATTCAGAAGCTGCTAACCTAACCTTCCTAATATCAGACAAGTTTTGACAATCAAAAACCAGTTCAATTTTCCTTTCCCATTCTAAAAAGACATCAGGATCATTCTTTCCTTCAAAGCTTGGAATTTTCAATTTCAAAGCACCCAACCCATTTTCATTTCGTTCAGCTCTAGCAAAAGGATTGACTTCACCTGGGTTTCGGTTTCTATGTCCTCTCCTGGGTCGGTTGATGGATTGATCATCGTTGGTATCTTCGTCAAAGATTTCTAGATCGGATTGGCTGTTCCGTCTAGGTTGAGCTCGTCTGGTTCCGGTTCTAGATCTGGTTTGTTGGCTCTCCTGAATCTCATCTAACCTTTGATGGATCTGCTCAAGTCCTGCATTCATAAGGTTAGTAAAAGTATCGTTTAAAGCCCTCATTTGGAGGTTTGAGAGTCCGGCTACAGAATTTCCGGGACGGTTCCGTTCTTCCTCACTGCT
>NW_026015149.1:45000-65000 GCF_020379485.1 Brassica napus
GAAGGTTCTGTCCAACTGAAGGTCAATCAAGTGAAGATCAGATCAGATGGGAGTCAAGTCAACGTGGCTATAGAGAGAGAGAGAGAAAGGAAGTGATCGATTCTAGAGTATGGTCGATTCTGAAGACCGATACTCCACCGAGAAGGCCAGTTCCGTCCAATCGGCGATTCTCTACGATTGTGACGCGGAAGCTCTGTCCAATTCAATTCGTCCAAGCCAGTCATATTCTATGATGGTCTAGTGGAGGTGCTGCCCAGAGTTAGTTCAGAACCACGGGTTCAGATCAGTCGAAGTTCTGCTCGATACTCCGCGGGAAGTCCGAAGAACTGTCCAGAAGCTAGAGGAGGTTCTGTCCGAGTCCAGATCAGCCTGTCGAGGCCTGTCAACTTCTTCATGGTGAAGCCAAGGTTGTGTCCAAGACAAGATCAGTCCATTCCAGTCCAGTCAAGGCGTCCATTGGGTTTTGGCCAAGTCTTCTCCGATCAACCAGCTGCTTCTCGCCTAGAACACTGTGAGTTGGTTTGTTTGAATTCCACTTGGAATTTAGGGTAGATCGAGTCGCATATAGAGTAGAATGATCACGCTATTGAATGGTAGAGTCCTTAGGGTTATTTTATTTATGGAACCGGACTCAGTTTAGCAAGGGCTAAGCTGAGATGAATGGAATTAAGACTGAGTTAATAACCTGACTAGGACTAGGGCTAGGATGCATCATGTTTTCTATTATTGCGTGTTGATATTTTTGAGTGCAGGTTCCCGTTATCTTTAAAGATAGTTTCTCAGCGGGAGGCTGGACAATCTGGGTAACGGTTTGATTGTGTTGTTTAGTATTGATATTATTGTTTACTAGTTAGTAGTAAGGGTCTTAGGCCATATAGGCCGGACTACTGGTACTATTGGTTTGTGTTGTAGAGTCGAGTGTCTAGTTAGGATCTGGAACTTTAGCTTTAGGTTAGGTTCTAGATTGAGTTTGTTTTGTTGTGAGTGTGCCGACAGTATGTGTGTGACCCGCCCATACTAGGCTTGTGTAGGGTGATTAGTGTTTCCTCGGCCTCGTACCCAGCGGGTTCAAGGAAACCCCTTATTCGCTGGATCGGGAAGACTCAGACGAACGGTGTCATGTACTATGGCTGAGTATTACACGACGGTGTAATGTGGCAGTGACCCGAAGGACTGTGGGCTGTCGCGCGGTGACCCGAAGGACTGTGGGCTGTCGCGCGGTGACCCGAAGGACTGTGGGCCGCGGTCGGTTGAAAGTTCCTTCTTCTGGCCTTTGTGGTAGGGAGATAGGATATTGCCGATAGAGAGGAGGAACACGAAGTCACCAGGGCCCAGGTTAGAGTGTTGTGTTAGTGTGTCGTAGAGGGTTATGGAACCCTCGAGTTAGCGTAGCACCGATATACGGTGTTACGAGTTAGATCGAGTCGTAGTTACTCATAGTCTTATTATTGTGATTGTGTTTGGTTGATTGATTTGCTTGCAGGTTCTGACATTAAGTCCTAAGTCTGGCTTAGGTACCGGATTAGGCTTGATGTGTATTTTGTTAGTGTAGGCCTGACGTTGGCCTGTATGTGTTTGAGTGATTGCTTGTGAAGGGTGGTGGATATTAAAGCTATGCGGTATCATTGGTTGGCCGATCATGTTCTTGTTTGATTGTTGGTCGATCGATTAATGATACTTGTATAGTCTAAGTGTCTAACACTACATGAGTATTGAACTCAGGCGTATATATGGTTAACTAGGGATTGCTTGTTGACTTGTTTTAATGCAGGTTCCCGTTACTTGAAGCTAGATCATGGCAGGAGGCCAAGTCTAACTTAGTAACGGTTTGCTTAGCCTTAGCTTTTATTGCATGCTAGGGCTAGATTGATTGTTATTTTGGGTTGTCTGGTTAGAGTCTAGGTTGCGGGTAGAGGCCGCCAGCTCACTGAGTAATACTAGATTACTCATCCAACTCCGTTGTCCTTTTTGCAGGTCGCTTTAGGTAAGGATGATCGGATAGCTTGGTGCTGGACGTTAGGACCGCCGGTGTAGATTTTCATGCCTTTTGTAAACGGTATTGTGGATTTGTGTTTAGTTGACTCGATTTGGCATTAGGCCGGGACCGGTCTCGAATTATATCAATGTATGGATATTTCTCGAATCAATAAAGTAATTGTTTTATATGCGCTTCATGAGTACTCTGATATTTGACTAGTCCGGTCTAACACAACGTTAGGTCGTAGTACGGGTTGAAAAGCCTTAGGCCTCGATCTAACGGAAAACGCTAACTCTAGGTACGGGTTGCAAAGCCTTGTGCCTTGACGCAGCGGGACGAGTTAGTGGATGAACTGGTCTAGGTCATGAAGTAAAGTTTGTGACTCTGACCGGATTGTCCCTAGCCCGTCATGTAGCGCTTCCGAACCATGGTGTTGGGTTGGACGGTCAGTCATGTTCTTGTTTGATTGTTGGCTGGCCGGTTGGCCTTTCATCTCCAACCCTTGGTGTGGGTCGTCCGTCGGTCATGTTCTTGTTTGATTGTTGGCCGGTGGGTCGACCTATGCTTAGGACGGTTCGGGGGTGTTACACTCCCCCTTTCCAATCACATGTTCCTCCCCAAAACGTTAAAAAACAAAAACCCAAAAAATTCAAGTATATAAGAAGATCCCGGAGGTTCGAGATTTTTTACTTGGTGAAATTCACTCTCAACCTAATATTTCAGATTGGCCGATGAAATGCATCCCGCATGTGCACAAGTCTCGGCCAAAAGCATCCTGACGGGAGCATTAAAACCCAAAGAGTTAATTCATCCCTTCAGTACGCTTGCCCATCAGTACGCTTGGTCTCTATCATACCAAGGAAAAATGTTAACACTTGGTTGGATGATGAAAAGTCGAGCCAGCATAAGTACTACTTGGACCAATCAGACTGACTTGGACAGTCCAGTCCATCAAAACTCGAGTTTATGTCCAGATCAGTACACGGATCAGTCCACGGGAAGGGCCAGCATGCTGATATGTGTACTGACATGGTGCATCAGTTGTCCAAAATCAGTACACGGACAGTCCACGGGAAGGGCCAGCATGCTGATATGTGCTGATATGTTGGTACTATTGGTTTGTGTTGTAGAGTCGAGTGTCTAGTTAGGATCTGGAACTTTAGCTTTAGGTTATGTTCTAGATTGAGTTTGTTTTGTTGTGAGTGTGCCGACAGTATGTGTGTGACCCGCCCATACTAGGCTTGTGTAGGGTGATTAGTGTTTCCTCGGCCTCGTACCCAGCGGGTTCAAGGAAACCCCTTATTCGCTGGATCGGGAAGACTCAGACGAACGGTGTCATGTACTATGGCTGAGTATTACACGACGGTGGCGTCCTGCATGTGTCCTGGACATGCAGCCAGCCATGTGGAGCACGAGGTGCCGCCGTGCATGCATCCGGAGCCATGCGGAGCGACACACGGGCTGCCACCAACCTGAAGCTGATTGGCTGGTGTCTCCTATATAAAGACCACGACCCCTTCTCATTTCATTCATCCATACCTTTCAAAAGCAAGTTAAAAAGTGGGTTAGAGAGAGAGAAAGAAGTAGAAAAAGAAAGTAAGAGGTTCTGAGCTATATCGAGAGTTTTAGAGAGTTTTCGAGATCAGTTCTCTATTGATTTCGAGTCATCGCCTTGGGAAGGTTCTGTCCAACTGAAGGTCAATCAAGTGAAGATCAGATCAGATGGGAGTCAAGTCAACGTGGCTATAGAGAGAGAGAGAGAAAGGAAGTGATCGATTCTAGAGTATGGTCGATTCTGAGACCGATACTCCACCGAAAGGCCAGTTCCGTCCAATCGGCGATTCTCTACGATTGTGACGCGGAAGCTCTGTCCAATTCAATTCGTCCAAGCCAGTCATATTCTATGATGGTCTAGTGGAGGTGCTGCCCAGAGTTAGTTCAGAACCACGGGTTCAGATCAGTCGAAGTTCTGCTCGATACTCCGCGGGAAGTCCGAAGAACTGTCCAGAAGCTAGAGGAGGTTCTGTCCGAGTCCAGATCAGCCTGTCGAGCCTGTCAACTTCTTCATGGTGAAGCCAAGGTTGTGTCCAAGACAAGATCAGTCCATTCCAGTCCAGTCAAGGCGTCCATTGGGTTTTGGCCAAGTCTTCTCCGATCAACCAGCTGCTTCTCGCCTAGAACACTGTGAGTTGGTTTGTTTGAATTCCACTTGGAATTTAGGGTAGATCGAGTCGCATATAGAGTAGAATGATCACGCTATTGAATGGTAGAGTCCTTAGGGTTATTTTATTTATGGAACCGGACTCAGTTTAGCAAGGGCTAAGCTGAGATGAATGGAATTAAGACTGAGTTAATAACCTGACTAGGACTAGGGCTAGGATGCATCATGTTTTCTATTATTGCGTGTTGATATTGTTGAGTGCAGGTTCCCGTTATCTTTAAAGATAGTTTCTCAGCGGGAGGCTGGACAATCTGGGTAACGGTTTGATTGTGTTGTTTAGTATTGATATTATTGTTTACTAGTTAGTAGTAAGGGTCTTAGGCCATATAGGCCGGACTACTGGTACTATTGGTTTGTGTTGTAGAGTCGAGTGTCTAGTTAGGATCTGGAACTTTAGCTTTAGGTTATGTTCTAGATTGAGTTTGTTTTGTTGTGAGTGTGCCGACAGTATGTGTGTGACCCGCCCATACTAGGCTTGTGTAGGGTGATTAGTGTTTCCTCGGCCTCGTACCCAGCGGGTTCAAGGAAACCCCTTATTCGCTGGATCGGGAAGACTCAGACGAACGGTGTCATGTACTATGGCTGAGTATTACACGACGGTGTAATGTGGCAGTGACCCGAAGGACTGTGGGCTGTGCGCGGTGACCCGAAGGACTGTGGGCTGTCGCGCGGTGACCCGAAGGACTGTGGGCCGCGGTCGGTTGAAAGTTCCTTCTTCTGGCCTTTGTGGTAGGGAGATAGGATATTGCCGATAGAGAGGAGGAACACGAAGTCACCAGGGCCCAGGTTAGAGTGTTGTGTTAGTGTGTCGTAGAGGGTTATGGAACCCTCGAGTTAGCGTAGCACCGATATACGGTGTTACGAGTTAGATCGAGTCGTAGTTACTATAGTCTTATTATTGTGATTGTGTTTGGTTGATTGATTTGCTTGCAGGTTCTGACATTAAGTCCTAAGTCTGGCTTAGGTACCGGATTAGGCTTGATGTGTATTTTGTTAGTGTAGGCCTGACGTTGGCCTGTATGTGTTTGAGTGATTGCTTGTGAAGGGTGGTGGATATTAAAGCTATGCGGTATCATTGGTTGGCCGATCATGTTCTTGTTTGATTGTTGGTCGATCGATTAATGATACTTGTATAGTCTAAGTGTCTAACACTACATGAGTATTGAACTCAGGCGTATATATGGTTAACTAGGGATTGCTTGTTGACTTGGTTTAATGCAGGTTCCCGTTACTTGAAGCTAGATCATGGCAGGAGGCCAAGTCTAACTTAGTAACGGTTTGCTTAGCCTTAGCTTTTATTGCATGCTAGGGCTAGATTGATTGTTATTTTGGGTTGTCTGGTTAGAGTCTAGGTTGCGGGTAGAGGCCGCCAGCTCACTGAGTAATACTAGATTACTCATCCAACTCCGTCGTCCTTTTTGCAGGTCGCTTTAGGTAAGGATGATCGGATAGCTTGGTGCTGGACGTTAGGACCGCCGGTGTAGATTTTCATGCCTTTTGTAAACGGTATTGTGGATTTGTGTTTAGTTGACTCGATTTGGCATTAGGCCGGGACCGGTCTCGAATTATATCAATGTATGGATATTTCTCGAATCAATAAAGTAATTGTTTTATATGCGCTTCATGAGTACTCTGATATTTGACTAGTCCGGTCTAACACAACGTTAGGTCGTAGTACGGGTTGAAAAGCCTTAGGCCTCGATCTAACGGAAAACGCTATCTCTTGGCCGGGTTGCAAAGCCTTGTGCCTTGACGCAGTGGGACGAGTTAGTGGATGAACTGGTCGAGGTCATGAAGTAAAGTTTGTGACTCTGACCGGATTGTCCCTAGCCCGTCATGTAGCGCTTCCGAACCATGGTGTTGGGTTGGACGGTCAGTCATGTTCTTGTTTGATTGTTGGCTGGCCGGTTGGCCTTTCATCTCCAACCCTTGGTGTGGGTCGTCCGTCGGTCATGTTCTTGTTTGATTGTTGGCCGGTGGGTCGACCTATGCTTAGGACGGTTCGGGGTGTTACACTCCCCCTTTCCAATCACATGTTCCTCCCCAAAACGTTAAAAAACAAAAAACCCAAAAAAATTCAAGTATATAAGAAGATCCCGTCGGAGGTTCGAGATTTTTACTTGGTGAAATTCACTCTCAACCTAATATTTCAGATTGGCCGATGAAATGCATCCCGCATGTGCACAAGTCTCGGCCAAAAGCATCCTGACGGGAGCATTAAAACCCAAAAGAGTTAATTCATCCCTTCAGTACGCTTGGTCTCGATCATACCAAGGAAAAATGTTAACACTTGGTTGGATGATGAAAAGTCGAGCCAGCATAAGTACTACTTGGACCAATCAGACTGACTTGGACAGTCCAGTCCATCAAAACTCGAGTTTATGTCCAGATCAGTACACGGATCAGTCCACGGGAAGGGCCAGCATGCTGATATGTGTACTGACATGGTGCATCAGTTGTCCAAAATCAGTACACGGACAGTCCACGGGAAGGGCCAGCATGCTGATATGTGCTGATATGTTGGTACTATTGGTTTGTGTTGTAGAGTCGAGTGTCTAGTTAGGATCTGGAACTTTAGCTTTAGGTTATGTTCTAGATTGAGTTTGTTTTGTTGTGAGTGTGCCGACAGTATGTGTGTGACCCGCCCATACTAGGCTTGTGTAGGGTGATTAGTGTTTCCTCGGCCTCGTACCCAGCGGGTTCAAGGAAACCCCTTATTCGCTGGATCGGGAAGACTCAGACGAACGGTGTCATGTACTATGGCTGAGTATTACACGACGGTGTAATGTGGCAGTGACCCGAAGGACTGTGGGCTGTCGCGCGGTGACCCGAAGGACTGTGGGCTGTCGCGCGGTGACCCGAAGGACTGTGGGCCGCGGTCGGTTGAAAGTTCCTTCTTCTGGCCTTTGTGGTAGGGAGATAGGATATTGCCGATAGAGAGGAGGAACACGAAGTCACCAGGGCCCAGGTTAGAGTGTTGTGTTAGTGTGTCATAGAGGGTTATGGAACCCTCGAGTTAGCGTAACACCGATATACGGTGTTACGAGTTAGATCGAGTCGTAGTTACTAATAGTCTTATTATTGTGATTGTGTTTGGTTGATTGATTTGCTTGCAGGTTCTGACATTAAGTCCTAAGTCTGGCTTAGGTACCGGATTAGGCTTGATGTGTATTTTGTTAGTGTAGGCCTGACGTTGGCCTGTATGTGTTTGAGTGATTGCTTGTGAAGGGTGGTGGATATTAAATCTATGCGGTATCATTGGTTGGCCGATATGTTCTTGTTTGATTGTTGGTCGATCGATTAATGATACTTGTATAGTCTAAGTGTCTAACACTACATGAGTATTGAACTCAGGCGTATATATGGTTAACTAGGGATTGCTTGTTGACTTGGTTTAATGCAGGTTCCCGTTACTTGAAGCTAGATCATGGCAGGAGGCCAAGTCTAACTTAGTAACGGTTTGCTTAGCCTTAGCTTTTATTGCATGCTAGGGCTAGATTGATTGTTATTTTGGGTTGTCTGGGTAGAGTCTAGGTTGCGGGTAGAGGCCGCCAGCTCACTGAGTAATACTAGATTACTCATCCAACTCCGTCGTCCTTTTTGCAGGTCGCTTTAGGTAAGGATGATCGGATAGCTTGGTGCTGGACGTTAGGACCGCCGGTGTAGATTTTCATGCCTTTTGTAAACGGTATTGTGGATTTGTGTTAGTTGACTCGATTTGGCATTAGGCCGGGACCGGTCTCGAATTATATCAATGTATGGATATTTCTCGAATCAATAAAGTAATTGTTTTATATGCGCTTCATGAGTACTCTGATATTTGACTTGTCCGGTCTAACACAACGTTAGGTCGTAGTACGGGTTGAAAAGCCTTAGGCCTCGATCTAACGGAAAACGCTAACTCTTGGCCGGGTTGCAAAGCCTTGTGCCTTGACGCAGTGGGACGAGTTAGTGGATGAACTGGTCGAGGTCATGAAGTAAAGTTTGTGACTCTGACCGGATTGTCCCTAGCCCGTCATGTAGCGCTTCCGAACCATGGTGTTGGGTTGGACGGTCAGTCATGTTCTTGTTTGATTGTTGGCTGGCCGGTTGGCCTTTCATCTCCAACCCTTGGTGTGGGTCGTCCGTCGGTCATGTTCTTGTTTGATTGTTGGCCGGTGGGTCGACCTATGCTTAGGACGGTTCGGGGGTGTTACACTCCCCCTTTCCAATCACATGTTCCTCCCCAAAACGTTAAAAAACAAAAAACCCAAAAAAATTCAAGTATATAAGAAGATCCCGTCGGAGGTTCGAGATTTTTACTTGGTGAAATTCACTCTCAACCTAATATTTCAGATTGGCCGATGAAATGCATCCCGCATGTGCACAAGTCTCGGCCAAAAGCATCCTGACGGGAGCATTAAAACCCAAAAGAGTTAATTCATCCCTTCAGTACGCTTGCCCATCAGTACGCTTGGTCTCGATCATACCAAGGAAAAATGTTAACACTTGGTTGGATGATGAAAAGTCGAGCCAGCATAAGTACTACTTGGACCAATCAGACTGACTTGGACAGTCCAGTCCATCAAAACTCGAGTTTATGTCCAGATCAGTACACGGATCAGTCCACGGGAAGGGCCAGCATGCTGATATGTGTACTGACATGGTGCATCAGTTGTCCAAAATCAGTACACGGACAGTCCACGGGAAGGGCCAGCATGCTGATATGTGCTGATATGTTGGTACTATTGGTTTGTGTTGTAGAGTCGAGTGTCTAGTTAGGATCTGGAACTTTAGCTTTAGGTTATGTTCTAGATTGAGTTTGTTTTGTTGTGAGTGTGCCGACAGTATGTGTGTGACCCGCCCATACTAGGCTTGTGTAGGGTGATTAGTGTTTCCTCGGCCTCGTACCCAGCGGGTTCAAGGAAACCCCTTATTCGCTGGATCGGGAAGACTCAGACGAACGGTGTCATGTACTATGGCTGAGTATTACACGACGGTGTAATGTGGCAGTGACCCGAAGGACTGTGGGCTGTCGCGCGGTGACCCGAAGGACTGTGGGCTGTCGCGCGGTGACCCGAAGGACTGTGGGCCGCGGTCGGTTGAAAGTTCCTTCTTCTGGCCTTTGTGGTAGGGAGATAGGATATTGCCGATAGAGAGGAGGAACACGAAGTCACCAGGGCCCAGGTTAGAGTGTTGTGTTAGTGTGTCATAGAGGGTTATGGAACCCTCGAGTTAGCGTAACACCGATATACGGTGTTACGAGTTAGATCGAGTCGTAGTTACTAATAGTCTTATTATTGTGATTGTGTTTGGTTGATTGATTTGCTTGCAGGTTCTGACATTAAGTCCTAAGTCTGGCTTAGGTACCGGATTAGGCTTGATGTGTATTTTGTTAGTGTAGGCCTGACGTTGGCCTGTATGTGTTTGAGTGATTGCTTGTGAAGGGTGGTGGATATTAAATCTATGCGGTATCATTGGTTGGCCGATCATGTTCTTGTTTGATTGTTGGTCGATCGATTAATGATACTTGTATAGTCTAAGTGTCTAACACTACATGAGTATTGAACTCAGGCGTATATATGGTTAACTAGGGATTGCTTGTTGACTTGGTTTAATGTAGGTTCCCGTTACTTGAAGCTAGATCATGGCAGGAGGCCAAGTCTAACTTAGTAACGGTTTGCTTAGCCTTAGCTTTTATTGCATGCTAGGGCTAGATTGATTGTTATTTTGGGTTGTCTGGGTAGAGTCTAGGTTGCGGGTAGAGGCCGCCAGCTCACTGAGTAATACTAGATTACTCATCCAACTCCGTCGTCCTTTTTGCAGGTCGCTTTAGGTAAGGATGATCGGATAGCTTGGTGCTGGACGTTAGGACCGCCGGTGTAGATTTTCATGCCTTTTGTAAACGGTATTGTGGATTTGTGTTTAGTTGACTCGATTTGGCATTAGGCCGGGACCGGTCTCGAATTATATCAATGTATGGATATTTCTCGAATCAATAAAGTAATTGTTTTATATGCGCTTCATGAGTACTCTGATATTTGACTAGTCCGGTCTAACACAACGTTAGGTCGTAGTACGGGTTGAAAAGCCTTAGGCCTCGATCTAACGGAAAACGCTAACTCTTGGCCGGGTTGCAAAGCCTTGTGCCTTGACGCAGTGGGACGAGTTAGTGGATGAACTGGTCGAGGTCATGAAGTAAAGTTTGTGACTCTGACCGGATTGTCCCTAGCCCGTCATGTAGCGCTTCCGAACCATGGTGTTGGGTTGGACGGTCAGTCATGTTCTTGTTTGATTGTTGGCTGGCCGGTTGGCCTTTCATCTCCAACCCTTGGTGTGGGTCGTCCGTCGGTCATGTTCTTGTTTGATTGTTGGCCGGTGGGTCGACCTATGCTTAGGACGGTTCGGGGGTGTTACACTCCCCCTTTCCAATCACATGTTCCTCCCCAAAACGTTAAAAAACAAAAAACCCAAAAAAATTCAAGTATATAAGAAGATCCCGTCGGAGGTTCGAGATTTTTACTTGGTGAAATTCACTCTCAACCTAATATTTCAGATTGGCCGATGAAATGCATCCCGCATGTGCACAAGTCTCGGCCAAAAGCATCCTGACGGGAGCATTAAAACCCAAAAGAGTTAATTCATCCCTTCAGTACGCTTGCCCATCAGTACGCTTGGTCTCGATCATACCAAGGAAAAATGTTAACACTTGGTTGGATGATGAAAAGTCGAGCCAGCATAAGTACTACTTGGACCAATCAGACTGACTTGGACAGTCCAGTCCATCAAAACTCGAGTTTATGTCCAGATCAGTACACGGATCAGTCCACGGGAAGGGCCAGCATGCTGATATGTGTACTGACATGGTGCATCAGTTGTCCAAAATCAGTACACGGACAGTCCACGGGAAGGGCCAGCATGCTGATATGTGCTGATATGTTGGTACTATTGGTTTGTGTTGTAGAGTCGAGTGTCTAGTTAGGATCTGGAACTTTAGCTTTAGGTTATGTTCTAGATTGAGTTTGTTTTGTTGTGAGTGTGCCGACAGTATGTGTGTGACCCGCCCATACTAGGCTTGTGTAGGGTGATTAGTGTTTCCTCGGCCTCGTACCCAGCGGGTTCAAGGAAACCCCTTATTCGCTGGATCGGGAAGACTCAGACGAACGGTGTCATGTACTATGGCTGAGTATTACACGACGGTGTAATGTGGCAGTGACCCGAAGGACTGTGGGCTGTCGCGCGGTGACCCGAAGGACTGTGGGCTGTCGCGCGGTGACCCGAAGGACTGTGGGCCGCGGTCGGTTGAAAGTTCCTTCTTCTGGCCTTTGTGGTAGGGAGATAGGATATTGCCGATAGAGAGGAGGAACACGAAGTCACCAGGGCCCAGGTTAGAGTGTTGTGTTAGTGTGTCATAGAGGGTTATGGAACCCTCGAGTTAGCGTAACACCGATATACGGTGTTACGAGTTAGATCGAGTCGTAGTTACTAATAGTCTTATTATTGTGATTGTGTTTGGTTGATTGATTTGCTTGCAGGTTCTGACATTAAGTCCTAAGTCTGGCTTAGGTACCGGATTAGGCTTGATGTGTATTTTGTTAGTGTAGGCCTGACGTTGGCCTGTATGTGTTTGAGTGATTGCTTGTGAAGGGTGGTGGATATTAAATCTATGCGGTATCATTGGTTGGCCGATCATGTTCTTGTTTGATTGTTGGTCGATCGATTAATGATACTTGTATAGTCTAAGTGTCTAACACTACATGAGTATTGAACTCAGGCGTATATATGGTTAACTAGGGATTGCTTGTTGACTTGGTTTAATGCAGGTTCCCGTTACTTGAAGCTAGATCATGGCAGGAGGCCAAGTCTAACTTAGTAACGGTTTGCTTAGCCTTAGCTTTTATTGCATGCTAGGGCTAGATTGATTGTTATTTTGGGTTGTCTGGGTAGAGTCTAGGTTGCGGGTAGAGGCCGCCAGCTCACTGAGTAATACTAGATTACTCATCCAACTCCGTCGTCCTTTTTGCATGTCGCTTTAGGTAAGGATGATCGGATAGCTTGGTGCTGGACGTTAGGACCGCCGGTGTAGATTTTCATGCCTTTTGTAAACGGTATTGTGGATTTGTGTTTAGTTGACTCGATTTGGCATTAGGCCGGGACCGGTCTCGAATTATATCAATGTATGGATATTTCTCGAATCAATAAAGTAATTGTTTTATATGCGCTTCATGAGTACTCTGATATTTGACTAGTCCGGTCTAACACAACGTTAGGTCGTAGTACGGGTTGAAAAGCCTTAGGCCTCGATCTAACGGAAAACGCTAACTCTTGTCCGGGTTGCAAAGCCTTGTGCCTTGACGCAGTGGGACGAGTTAGTGGATGAACTGGTCGAGGTCATGAAGTAAAGTTTGTGACTCTGACCGGATTGTCCCTAGCCCGTCATGTAGCGCTTCCGAACCATGGTGTTGGGTTGGACGGTCAGTCATGTTCTTGTTTGATTGTTGGCTGGCCGGTTGGCCTTTCATCTCCAACCCTTGGTGTGGGTCGTCCGTCGGTCATGTTCTTGTTTGATTGTTGGCCGGTGGGTCGACCTATGCTTAGGACGGTTCGGGGGTGTTACACTCCCCCTTTCCAATCACATGTTCCTCCCCAAAACGTTAAAAAACAAAAAACCCAAAAAAATTCAAGTATATAAGAAGATCCCGTCGGAGGTTCGAGATTTTTACTTGGTGAAATTCACTCTCAACCTAATATTTCAGATTGGCCGATGAAATGCATCCCGCATGTGCACAAGTCTCGGCCAAAAGCATCCTGACGGGAGCATTAAAACCCAAAAGAGTTAATTCATCCCTTCAGTACGCTTGCCCATCAGTACGCTTGGTCTCGATCATACCAAGGAAAAATGTTAACACTTGGTTGGATGATGAAAAGTCGAGCCAGCATAAGTACTACTTGGACCAATCAGACTGACTTGGACAGTCCAGTCCATCAAAACTCGAGTTTATGTCCAGATCAGTACACGGATCTGTCCACGGGAAGGGCCAGCATGCTGATATGTGTACTGACATGGTGCATCAGTTGTCCAAAATCAGTACACGGACAGTCCACGGGAAGGGCCAGCATGCTGATATGTGTGGTCAGCATGCTGATATGAGTTCAGTACACGGATCAGTCCACGGGAAGGACCAGTGATGTGGTCATCAGATCATCAACTGAACCGGAGGTCAACCCAAAGCCCTACTCAACCAGCCAAGGCGCAAACCAGGACATACGTGCACTAAAATACCATATCTTTCAAACCAGGAGGGTTTAAATTACGAGGCTAATTTTTATGGATTCTACACTCAAGAAGAAGTCCAGGCCAATTGGAATTGGGCCAAAATATTCACGGAGCAAGAAGTTATGAATTTTACAACTCAGAGGTTTCTCAGCCTATCCATCTGCGAGTATCCGACTTTAGAAGGAGATTTAAGCTCAAGTAAGGAGCTGCCTGAAGCAAAGCCCGTCATCAAATTCAAGAGAATTCTTTCAGCTTTCCAGAAAGCCAAAGATCAGGAGAAATGGACACGGAAATCAGAAGATATGTTCAATTTTCCAGAACCGGTCAAACCAGTGCTACACTCGCCTCAATTGGAAGCTAACCGGTTCAATCAGCTTCAAACCAGAAATTGGCGACCAGGAGATCATTTCAACCAATCAGGAGGTATTCCAGAAGTTCTTAGCTGCACCAGAACCCAGGAGATCAGTCGGTTCAATGGAGAATCACTTAAATCAAACCGGAGCTATTTATGGAAAGATTGGACAATCTTTCGGTTTGATCCATTCCAAGCAATTCCAATCCAACCAGGAGAACCAGACGACATCCAGACTAAACCAAGACATCCAGGAGACATTATACACGAGCCAGAAGAGTTCTACAACTTCATCCCATGCACCAGCCCACATAGGAATAAGAAGATCCCCATTATCACCAAACTGCCTTATTTGGAGTCTCTTGCATTCAAACTCCAACAGCTCTTTTTCTACCAAGGCAAGGACGAGATCAGCATCTATCAAGCATTCAAGAAGGTCCCAAGAAAGCTCTCTTATCCCCTTAAACCGTCCAGATTCAAGCAAATCAAGTTTCTTCACTTGGAGCCAAAATCCCACAAAAGGCTCCAACGGCTAGTTTTCAAGGAGCCATCAATTCCTTTGCTTCCAAGTTTATTATTTCGATTTTTATTTCTTTCCTTATGTCATTTTATGGCTGTTAGAAAGTTCTTGGTCGAGCCTATAAAGCTCTAGTCTTTGTTTCATTGTAAATCACCCATCTTTGAAAGTATTATGAATTATTCAGTTTTTCTAGTTTTGTCAAAACTATTGTTCTAAGTCTTTTGAGTGTGTGAGAAACAACTCTGGAGCAACTTGACTTATCAAAGCCTCCTTTCACAGAGCTTTGTGGCGTCCATCATCCCATCTCCATCCATTAATCGATCTTGAGAGTGATACACATCCAGCAAGACCGGTTCCATCTTCATTCATCTCCCATCCATTGATCCTTGTTGAGAGTGATACACATCCAGCAACAAAGATCCCATCTCCATCAATCTATCCATTTTCTATTTGTTTTTATTCATATTATCATTTTGATTCATATTCATATTTGTTTCTGTTTGCATTATAAAACTCTAAAAACTCATAAAAATCGGTTCTCATTGTTTTCAGGTTGTAGCTTGGATCCAACCTCTATCAATTCGTGGGTTACCTCCCCTGTGCCTACAACATTTTGGTATCAGAGCTTAAGCTCCTGACTCAGGTGATATCTATCCTTGCATCTCATACTTGCTTGCATTTGTTTTTCCATTCATAAACCGAAAATCCTTAAAAAAAATTGTTTCTTTTTGTTTCAAGTTTTGTTTCTGCATATTTTTGTCCTTGCTGTTCATCATACTTTAAAGCCACGAAAAAGAAAAGAAAAAGTTTTGTTTGATTCATTTAAAAATCGAAAATCCCAAAAGAAAGTGTTTGCATTCATTAGTTTCCATAAAAGAAAATCCCATAAAAATTTATGTTTTGAATTTGATTCATTTTCATTTACATTCATAAATTCAAAAGCCAAAAGAAATCATCCTAGTTATTGTTTCATACCATTTCTACTTGTTCATTTCGTGATTGCATCAGAAAAGAAAAAGAAAATATTTTTTTAAGCTTTAGTTTATATCATTTGCATATTTAATTGTTGCATTTCATCCAAAGAAAATTCAAAAAAAAATTCAGCATTAGTTTGCTTTCCATATTTTCTTTTCATTTGTGTTAATTGTCATTTATTATTGTTTCATTTCGAGATTTGCATTAAGAAAACCAAAAGAAAAATCATTTTGCATAATTTATTTCATTTCGGTTCAACATTGCATCTTTTTCGGTTTAGTTTTAATAGATTGCATTTTGTTTACTTATTTTGGTTCGACCAAAACTTCCCATATCTTCACTTGCTCTTTGAGATTGTTTTCAGGAAGCTATGGCAGGAGAAACCCAGAGACAACTTCTCAAGGAAAACCAAACTCTTTTGGCAGATTTAAAGAAAGTAAAAGATCAGATTGCTCGGTTGGAGAAAAGACACAAGGCACAAGGCCAACGACCACAGCAAGGAGAAAGAAGATTTGGAGATGCACCAGAAGCTGTTTATGTCGAGCCCAAGCCACCAGATCCTTCATGGATCAGTCAACAGCCAACTTCTCAAACCCATATTCATCATGTTGCTAATTCTCGGTTTGATCATAAATATTTTGCTGATAAAATTGAACTCTTTACATTTTCAGGAGGAAGAAGCTACCTATTTTGGGAGAGGAACCTTGATGAATGGTTTCACTACAACAAAATTCTGAAAGAAGAGAGACTATCTTATGCCATTGATCAACTAAGAGGTAATGCCTTTAAATGGTGGGTACAAGAAGAAGATGATAGATGGTTTTACAAGGAGCCAGCTATCAAAACGTGGAGAGATCTTAAGGAAGTCATGAGGGATGAATTTGCACCAGAACTCACAAGTTCTAAGATCCAAAAGATATACCCAAGGAGGTATCTAACTCATGGTTCCAAAGAAAAACCAGAAACTGTTATTGTCCAAGTAGAGGCTAAGGTAAGTCCTATACTTGATAAATCAGTTAATGAATCATCTACCACTTGTATGAGTCACTTGTCTTTGTCAAAAGGTGATGTAACAGGAACTAAGGAGCATGAATTCAAAGGAGAGGAGCCACCAGGCGCCACACCTGTGATGGATCAGAAGATGGTTCAAGACACAATGCAGTCCATGTTGCTTAAAGAAGCAAAACCAGTAAATGAAGTATCATACCAAGGTAAGTGTCTAACACCACCTAGAGATACTAGTACTGACGTGTGTGTTCTTGATGTAGGGAGTAAAAATGAAAGCTATCTGCTTACTGAAGTTCCACAGAAGGAACCAGACCATAAGCTCAGTCATGAACCACCTCACAAGTGGAAACCAAAATCTAAACAATGGATTGTTCAAATTCCAAAACCTATGGTAAGATTCATTTTAGATCAGCATGTTTTTAATATTTCCATGATAGATATAATGCACTTGATTTTTGTCCAGAGTGTTGAGACTATTTCAGGTTGCCAAGAAGAAAGCTTTAAAGAAATTCCACCGGATAATCTTATGTTGCTAGGAGAATCAACTCCAAGGAAGAACAGAAATGTGGCCACCAAAACTTTGAAGGACCATCCACTCCAGAAGAGATGTAATGGCCATAGCCATAGCAGAGGCGTGATCCTTTCAAATCTTTTCAAAGAAGAGCCACCAGATGCACCATGCATCACCAAACCGAAATTATACCAAGGTAAGGTTCTAAACTCTCAAAAGAGAATGAAACCTGACTTGCTCTATCTTGATGCAGGTTATATAGTTTCGAGGTCGAAACCTTGTCAAGAGGGAGGGGATGATGTGGTCATCAGATCATCAACTGAACCGGAGGTCAACCCAAAGCCCTACTCAACCAGCCAAGGCGCAAACCAGGACATACGTGCACTAAAAATACCATATCTTTCAAACCAGGAGGGTTTAAATTACGAGGCTAATTTTTATGGATTCTACACTCAAGAAGAAGTCCAGGCCAATTGGAATTGGGCCAAAATATTCACGGAGCAAGAAGTTATGAATTTTACAACTCAGAGGTTTCTCAGCCTATCCATCTGCGAGTATCCGACTTTAGAAGGAGATTTAAGCTCAAGTAAGGAGCTGCCTGAAGCAAAGCCCGTCATCAAATTCAAGAGAATTCTTTCAGCTTTCCAGAAAGCCAAAGATCAGGAGAAATGGACACGTAAATCAGAAGATATGTTCAATTTTCCAGAACCGGTCAAACCAGTGCTACACTCGCCTCAATTGGAAGCTAACCGGTTCAATCAGCTTCAAACCAGAAATTGGCGACCAGGAGATCATTTCAACCAATCAGGAGGTATTCCAGAAGTTCTTAGCTGCACCAGAACCCAGGAGATCAGTCGGTTCAATGGAGAATCACTTAAATCAAACCGGAGCTATTTATGGAAAGATTGGACAATCTTTCGGTTTGATCCATTCCAAGCAATTCCAATCCAACCAGGAGAACCAGACGACATCCAGACTAAACCAAGACATCCAGGAGACATTATACACGAGCCAGAAGAGTTCTACAACTTCATCCCATGCACCAGCCCACATAGGAATAAGAAGATCCCCATTATCACCAAACTGCCTTATTTGGAGTCTCTTGCATTCAAACTCCAACAGCTCTTTTTCTACCAAGGCAAGGACGAGATCAGCATCTATCAAGCATTCAAGAAGGTCCCAAGAAAGCTCTCTTATCCCCTTAAACCGTCCAGATTCAAGCAAATCAAGTTTCTTCACTTGGAGCCAAAATCCCACAAAAGGCTCCAACGGCTAGTTTTCAAGGAGCCATCAATTCCTTTGCTTCCAAGTTTATTATTTCGATTTTTATTTCTTTCCTTATGTCATTTTATGGCTGTTAGAAAGTTCTTGGTCGAGCCTATAAAGCTCTAGTCTTTGTTTCATTGTAAATCACCCATCTTTGAAAGTATTATGAATTATTCAGTTTTTCTAGTTTTGTCAAAACTATTGTTCTAAGTCTTTTGAGTGTGTGAGAAACAACTCTGGAGCAACTTGACTTATCAAAGCCTCCTTTCACAGAGCTTTGTGGCGTCCATCATCCCATCTCCATCCATTAATCGATCTTGAGAGTGATACACATCCAGCAAGACCGGTTCCATCTTCATTCATCTCCCATCCATTGATCCTTGTTGAGAGTGATACACATCCAGCAACAAAGATCCCATCTCCATCAATCTATCCATTTTCTATTTGTTTTTATTCATATTATCATTTTGATTCATATTCATATTTGTTTCTGTTTGCATTATAAAACTCTAAAAACTCATAAAAATCGGTTCTCATTGTTTTCAGGTTGTAGCTTGGATCCAACCTCTATCAATTCGTGGGTTACCTCCCCTGTGCCTACAACAGCGTGCTGATATGTGTACTGACATGGTGCATCAGTTGTCCAAAATCAGTACACGGACAGTCCACGGGAAGGGCCAGCATGCTGATATGTGTGGTCAGCATGCTGATTTGAGTTCAGTACACGGATCAGTCCACGGGAAGGACCAGCGTGCTGATATGTGTACTGACATGGTGCATCAGTTGTCCAAAATCAGTACACGGACAGTCCACGGGAAGGGCCAGCATGCTGATATATGTGGTCAGCATGCTGATATGAGTTCAGTACACGGATCAGTCCACGGGAAGGACCAGCGTGCTGATATGTGTACTGACATGGTGCATCAGTTGTCCAAAATCAGTACACGGACAGTCCACGGGAAGGGCCAGCATGCTGATATGTGTGGTCATCATGCTGATATGAGTTCAGTACACAGATCAGTCCACGGGAAGGACCAGCGTGCTGATATTTGTACTGACATGGTGCATCAGTTGTCCAAAATCAGTACACGGACAGTCCACGGGAAGGGCCAGCATGCTGATATGTGTGGTCAGCATGCTGATATGAGTTCAGTACACGGATCAGTCCACGGGAAGGACCAGCGTGCTGATATGTGTACTGACATGGTGCATCAGTTGTCCAAAATCAGTACACGGACAGTCCACGGGAAGGGCCAGCATGCTGATATGTGTGGTCAGCATGCTGATATGAGTTCAGTACACGGATCAGTCCACGGACAGTCTGTGTGTACTGAACAGACAGCCCACGTGGGCCAAAATCACCCGAACAGTCCACAGGAAGGGCCAGCATGCTGATATGTGTACTGACGGACGACCACGGACGTCTTGTGTGTACTGACGGACGTCCTGTGTGTACTGACGGACGTCCTGCGTGTGCTGACGGACACACGGACACACACGGACAGCCACGGACGTCCTGCGTGTGCTGACGGACGTCCTGCGTGTGCTGACGGACGTCCTGTGTGTGCTGACGGACGTCCTGTGTGCACTGATGGACACACGGACACACACGGACAGCCACGGACGTCCTGCGTGTGCTGACGGACGTCCTGCGTGTGCTGACGGACGTCCTGTGTGTGCTGACGGATGTCCTGTGTGTGCTGACGGACGTCCTGTGTGCACTGACGGACACACGGACACACACGGACAGCCACGGACGTCCTGCGTGTGCTGACGGACGTCCTGCGTGTGCTGACGGACGTCCTGCGTGTGCTGACAGACGTCCTGTGTGCACTGACGGACACACGGACACACCCGGACAGCCACGGACGTCCTGCGTGTGCTGACGGACGTCCTGCGTGTGCTGACGGACG
>NW_026015150.1:0-23829 GCF_020379485.1 Brassica napus
TCTGATTAGAATGCTTGGTTTGTTGTGGTCCTTTTGATTCTAATGTTAATTGTCTGGATTTGACGTAGCTGAAGCTGCAATTATTGAAAAAAGTTTTAAGTCTTGATGCAAATTTATGTTACTAGTTTCTTCTGTGGTCAAGGTGTTGTGAGGAAGCCTCATGAATCTTCTTTTTTTTTTTTTAATTTTGGTTCATGGTGACTGGTGCAGGAATCATGAAACCAGTCTTCTGTGGGAACTTGAGTATGATGCGCGTGAAGGTGATCTTGAACGGCTGTTCAGGAAATACGGAAGGGTCGAGAGGGTGGATATGAAAGCTGGTAAGCCTCTTTTTCTTTCTTTCTTTTTTCTGCCTTTTGTGTAAGTTATCTTTGTGGTCGAACTCGATGAACAAGGAGTATCCTAAGTGCCATGTGATGAAAGCAATGTCATGTTCATTCCACGAGAAGGCTCTGGAATAATCATTTCCCAAAGAGAGACTACATCTGCGCAGCGTGCTGGAAGTTTGCAAAATACATGAGAATAATAGTGTAAAACCGCCATTCTCAGCGTTTTCTTTGGCGCAGGATGTCCAGCCCATGGATGGACCGACCTTAAGGAAATATCCATCTCATTCTCTTCCCTCAAAACGAGTCTCACTTTCCATCCACAATGACATTTGCCATCTTAACCTGCATTTCATTCTTCATCGCATTCCACTCTACATGCCTCTTGGAAACATTTCATTCACATCCCCCGTCTGACTTCCACATTTTCACTTCTTCCTTGACATATTATTTCCCATATGCAAGGTCTGTAACTGCTTCACTGGTCATTTAGTTTCCAGAGTTCTGTGGCTGTTCAAATAATTTGTTCTACTAAGTAAGTAAAGGCTATTTTATCTCTGAAGAAGAGAGAACAAGTCTTCCTGTTTCCCTGGAGGTTCTTAAACTTTGCTCTTTTCATTTACTGAGATCTATGCTTTTTGGCTCTTTTTTCTCCAGGGTTTGCTTTCGTGTACATGGAAGATGAGAGGGATGCTGAAGATGCTATCCGAGCCTTGACCGCATTGAATTTGGACGTAAGGGACGCAGACTCCGTGTTGAGTGGACAAAGGTAGGTTTGTTATTTTCTTTTTAAGTCTTTGTTATGATGTTTTACATACTGATCATGTTAATGATTCTTTTTAGGGTGAGCGTGGAGGTGATAGAAGATCTGGTGGTGGTTCAAGGAGATCCTCATCCATGAGGCCTTCCAAGACTCTGTTTGTGATCAACTTCGATGCAGATAACACTAGGACCCGGGATCTAGAGAGACACTTTGAACCATATGGCAAAATTGTGAACGTTAGGATCCGGAGGAACTTTGCATTTGTCCAATACGAGGAGCAAGAGGATGCCACTAGAGCATTGGATGCTACCAATAACAGGTAGTTTTTGTTCATTAACCAAGTGTTTTCACTACTTAAAGACTCACCTTCTGCTTGTGTTTTCATCCAGTAAGCTGATGGATAAGGTGATCTCGGTGGAGTATGCAATGAAAGATGATGATGCAAGAGGGAACGGACACAGTCCTGAAAGACGCCGCGACAGGTCACCAGAAAGGAGAAGGCGATCACCTAGTCCTTACAAGAGAGAAAGAGGGAGCCCTGACTATGGCCGAGGTGGTAGTCCCGTTGCTGCATACAAAAGGGAAAGGACCAGTCCTGATTACGGCAGAAGACGTAGCCCAAGTCCTTACAAGAGAACAAGGCGTAGCAGTCCGAGTATGGTCGCGACCGCCACAGAGGCAATGAGAGTCCTCGGAGGAGGAGGGAGAGCGGGGTGCAAGTCCCAGGTACAGCCGCAGTCCTGACAACAAGAGAGAGAGGGTGAGCCCTGATCACAGCCCGTTTAAGAAGGAGAGCTCGAAGAATGGAGATGGTGAGGTGATAGCCCAAATGAAAGGAGGGAGAGGTCGAGGTCTAGCCTGAGAATGGCCAAGTTGAAAGCCCTGGCTCTATTGGGAGGAGGGACAGTGATGGTGGCTATGATGGTGCTGATAGCCCAATGCAGAAGAGGTAAGATTGTCAAGTTAGTTCGTTGCATGTTCATATATATAAATTGAGATTTATGAAAATAATTATTATTACTTTTGTTGGGTTATGCATTAACAGCCGGTCTCGTTCGCCTCCAGCTGAAGAGTGAATGAAAAGTGGATCCAACCATCTCTATCAAAGTAGGATGTCAGCTGAAGAGTGAATGAAAAGTGGATCCAACCTTCTCTATCAAAGTAGGATGTTGTACCTGTTCTGTAGTCAAACTCTGTGTCCTGTGTTTAGTCTCTTTGTCTTCTGATACTTTGAACTCGGATCTCTTTTATTGTTGGATTGATAAACTCTCTCTTGTGTGCTTAAAATGTTCCAATGTTACTGAATTGTTCGTTTTTTTTCGCATCTCAGTTGAAATCCAGTCATGAACAAAAAAAAAGAAGAAGATATTCTTCAAAACACATAACTTTCATGAGGGTGTAGAACACCAAATAACAAGAATTATATTTTTGATAATGAATATTTATAAAAATAGAAAAACGAAAAAGAATCATATACAAATTTTTTAATTATAAAGGGTAATTTTCTAAGTGATAAGTATAAATGACTTATTCTATCCATTATTTTCATCCTCAGTTAGAGTGTAAAGCTTTAATTGGTGATAATTTATTTGAACGAAAATAAAATAAAACTAGATTTTGATCTGCGCTTAAAAAACACGGATTTATTTTTGAAATTAAATAATTTTCTGATATAATTTTTACTAGGGTTTGCCCCCAAATTTGCAGGTATAAATAATTTAAAATTTTAATATAATATAATATTTTACGTCTTCGATCTGCAATAATATAGTTTAATATTTTAAAACTGAAATGTGAATTTTTCATAGATAATTTTTTAATAAAATATTTTTTTATTAATACTTTTTTAAATTCTTAAATATGATTTATATAGTATTTAGTAAGATTTTTTACATCTTTTACAAAACAATATTTTATTAAATTGTTTTATATCATTATCGTTAGAATATGTATATAGTTTAATTGGTTTGTATATCAAATTTTTCTTCCATAAAATTTATTAAAATAAAAAACAAAAACTCATGTGACAAATTGACCTACACTTGCAACTAAAGTATAAAACACAAAAGTTATTAAGAAGAAACATAACTATATATATGTGAATTCTATTAATTTAATAAAAAGGTAAGAATATTAAAAAAAATTAAATAATTTTAATATAATATAATATTTTATGTCCTCGATATGCAATAATATAGTTTAATATTTTCAAAACTGAATGTGAATTTTTGGTAGAAAAGTTTTTAATAATTTTTATTTATTTATTAATACTTTTTAAATTCTTTAATAGGATTTATATAGTATTTAGTTAGATTTTTGAGAAATTCTCTAGGATAGCACTAAAATTTTTTGTCACAAATATAGCTCATAAGGATCAAAATGACCAACATGTTTTATTAAGTGGTGTGTTTTTGGGTTTAAGATTTAGAATTGAGGGTTTATGGTTTATGATTTTAGGGTTTAGAGTTAAGGGGTGGAGTTGGGGGTATGATTTCAAAATTTTAAAACTAAAAAATATTAAATTTTTAAAATAAAAAATATATTTGGTCATTTTGTTTTTTGAGGTCTATTTTTGTGATAAAAATTTAAAATGTATATCTGAGAGAATTGCCCTAGATTTTTTACATCATTTACAAAACAATATTTTATTAAATTGTTTTATACCATTATCGTTAGAACATGTATATATAGTTTAATTGGTTTGTATATCAATTTTTTCTTCCATAAAAATTATTAAAATAAAAAACGTGAACTCATGTGATAAATAGACCTACAATTGCAATTAAAGTATAAAACACAAAAGTTATTAAGAAGAAACATAACTATATATATATATGAATTCTATTAATTAATAAAATTATTAGAATATTAAAAATTTCATAAATTTAGGAAAGTACTTTTATTCATAATATTCTTTGGATTATTTTATGACTCATGTAATTTTGTGGTTATTTTGCTTTGAAAAAGGTTTTGAAAATGATGAACTTGTGAAGAAAATAATATTTTGCGATTGATTCTGATTTGATAACATTTTTATAACCACTTAGAAAGGAAAATATATGACTATAAATAATTAATAAAATATTTATAAATTTTACATTTTATGAATTATTTCCCAGAAATTTAAAAATCCTTATAAAGATTTATATAACTTAATAAGTGGTTTTATAACTCAAGAAAATAATTTGTTATCTATGAAGAATAATTTATAAACTTAAAAAAATGATTTAGAATTTATAAAATAGTCCTATATATTAATTTAAAATTAAAAACCATCGATATGAATTTAGAAAAATATTTTATAAAATTGTTAAACCATTATTTTAATTTAAATAATTTACAAACATGTTAACCTTATCAATGGTTATAAATTTATAAATATTTACAAAAATATTATAGAAAATTATTAAATCATTTTAATAATTTTAAATAATTTACAAACCAGTTAACCTTTATAAACATTTTCTAAACTCCTATAAATGATGAGAATTATTCCTTGTAAATGCTATTATAAATCTTTATAACATTTTTATAGATCTTTATATATTGATTTGAAACTCTTATTAACGATATCGTAATCATTATTGATGATTTGACGCCTTAAAAATAATTACCAAATATTTATATAATTATAAGCTATTATATATCCTTTAAAACCCATTATAAATGAATCAATATAAATGACTTAATTGTTTTCTTACAAATATATATTAATCATCACCGATGATTTTAAACTAATGTAAATAATTTATAAACTCACTATATGATGCATTAATAGTTATTATAATATTTTTATTAGAATTATATGTTTTATATATGCATATTATGAGTTATATAGGAAAATAAAGCTTTCACAACTGTTTATAATAGAAAATAAAGCTAGTATATTATTTTATTAACTACTTTTTGACAACATACTTCGTATAATTTATAAATAAACTATTAGTGCAAAAAAAATGATAAAGTATTAAATAAAATTTCCATAGTTGTTACCATTAATATTATAAATGATTATGCATAAGAATATATAAATATTTTGGCAACTAACATTAATTGGTTTTATGATTGCCTTTTTTTAGATTTAATTAAAATAAATGAAAACTAAAAATCATCGACCAATGAAATTATAAGAATTTTTCTCAAACTGCATGTATGAGTGACACTAAAGTGACTTCTCAATTAATATACAGGAGGAAATAAGATAAAGTGTTAGGTTTAGGTACATCTACCCAGATGCACTGAACCGTACCAAAATGAAAAAAAAAATCCTAAATTAAGCTAAATTTCATAAATAACGAGCATATCCTATATCTTTGGAACAGAAAAATAGAACCGAATTAAGGACCAAATGAGTACTTAAATTTTTAAAATGCAAATTATATACCTATTAACATAGCTAAACCATTAAAAAATTATACTATTAATGAAACTATATGGATAATGAAACTATATGGGTAATGTGTAAACATGTTTAAATAATCTGACATATATTCATAGGAATTTATTGTTAGAATAATTATATAATAGATTATGGGAGAGTAATAAATGAGTTCATTTAAATTATGTAAAATATTTATATAGTTAGAGAAATATAAGGTAAGACCAAATAAATAGCTAAGTCTAATGAAATGGTCCACCAACCTTGTTTTATTAGATTTTTTAGAATTCATTCCCTTTTAATAGTATAGATGATGAATAAAATTCCAATTGAGGAAATGAATAAACATAAATATGTAAATTTCTATTCAATCTGTTCCTCATTGATATTATAAAAAAAATCTTCATAATTTTATTTTTCATAAGGAAATGAGAGGAAAAATGTAGGACCCTCACATCTATAATTTGACCAATTTTTTTTTTAACATAAATGGCATAAAATTTGAGGAATAAGAATTTCACCATGATTTTTTCTAAAAATATGGTTACCAATTGAAGACTAAGATTTTTAATTTGTTTTAGAATAATTAATATAAATGTTGTTTTCAATTTATGTTATTTTCATTTAAAAGAGAAATATATCCTCTAAAAATATTTTTCCATTTTAGAGATACACATTAAATTATCTATTTTTATTTAAATAAAAAATATAGTGAATATTGTTTTATAAAAAATTATCAGATACTAAAATTTCAAAGCGTAACGGAATTAAATTGTAACGGAATTAACCGCTCCGCATCGCAACTAATAGCAACAAAAACTTCTATAATTATAATGTCATTATTAGAACCACACCGCAGTTGTTCCGGATGCTATCATGCAGATCTAAATTGACTATAGTGTTGATTAATAACAAACCTATCATCCTCTTCTTACTCCAACACTTTTTTTCTCCTTTGTGATAAAAAAAAACATTATATAAACTATTTTTTTTTCTTTTTTTCTATGGCTGATTTTTTTTTTTCTTTTTGTTGGTCAAGCGTATGGCCGAGATTAGTCGTCTGCTTTTAATATGTGTTTTTTTCCCCTTCTTCTCCTCAATGCTTTGCTATAAAGTTTATAATATCTTCTTCTACTTGACCTCTTCGAATTCCTGCTGATTTTGGGATTCGAGTCTTACTTGATTTCAAAGTCGCTGTCTTCTGTGATTTGAGTTCGCAGATTGGATTCAAAGTTCCTTCCTTTCGGTAAGAGTTACCCTTTTGAGATACTTCAAGTTTGCTCCTTTTGATAATTAGGGCTTTCCATTGTAGTGAAAGATTTCATCTTTTCCCTTTGTTGCATCAAAGGAACAGTCTGCTTTTCTTGTTTACAGGCTTACCCGTTTTTCAGATTTGATTTTCAGATTTTGACCACTGAGTGACTAGGCTTTGAAGATCACTGTAACTATTGGATCCTGCACCGTTGTGTTTCCGACAGCTATATCAGTTTGGTCGGTGATCAGATGTGGATTTAGAGCATAACCGGTTTAGGATCCGATTCTGTTGTTTTGTTCTGAGTGGGCGGTTTAAAGTTTCAAGTTTTTCATTCCTCTGAAGCCTTCTTTTTGGTCTGGGGCATGAACAAACCGGGGGTCGATTCGACTACCGATGGTGCTGGCCATGAAGCTCTAAATTTGCAGAGGAGCAGTGGCATCAACAACATGCGTATCCCAACACCACCACAAATGTCCTTCTCCTCAAACAACATCAACATCCCCGGTTCTTTGGTTCTTGACGGCTCTGCTTCAATGCAGCAGCACTTGTCTCAGCAGCAGCAGCAACAGCAAGCAGGGCAGAGCTCAGTTCCAATGAGGGAAAACGATTATTCCCATGTGGATAAGAAGCCTAGGATTGAGGTGAAGCAAGAGGGTATGCTGCAGCAGCAGATTTTCCAGCAGCTGATCCAGCGTCAGGACCCCACGGGAAGGAACACGCAGCTGCAAGCATTGCTTCAGCAGCAGAGGCTGAGACAACAGCAGCAGATTCTTCAGTCCATGTCACCCTCCCAGAGACTCCAGTTGCAGCAGCAGCAGCTGAGACAGCAGTTACAGCAACCAGGAGGGACTCAGCAGATCCCTCCTAATGTGCGTCCTTATGACGTTGGCGTGTGTGCTCGGAAAATGATGATGTACTTGTATCATCTACAGCAACGTCCTGCCGTAAGCTAACACTGGTCCATGGACTGATACAAGTTCTCCTTCCGTATCTGATAGTCTGATACGTTCTTTTTTTATGTAGGAAAATTGCATTAGCTATTGGAGGAAGTTTGTGGCGGAGTACTTCTCACCTCGTGCAAAGCAAAGGTTGTGCTTGTCACAGTACGAAAGTGCTGGACACCATGCGCTTGGCATGTTTCAGCAAGCAGCTCCGGTCAGTTTCTTCTTATCCCTGTGTGTGTTATGATATTTGTTTGATATTAACATGTCTAACCTCAGCATATTTGTAGTAACACCCATTATTAATCAGTCCCTTGTGTTCTAATTTTGCTTGCAGGATATGTGGCAGTGTGATCTCTGCAGCACCAAATCTGGAAAAGGCTTTGGTAAGAGAGTTGCCAGTTTTGTTCTATGCCTTCACTTGAGCACAATGAAGCAACTTCCATATGCTAAATCCTCCTTTTTATCGTGTTAAAAACTCTTTAGTTGAGATAGTAGCTAAGGTGTCATCTTCTTCGTGTCATTTCCGCAGAGGCAACTTTCGACGTGCTTGCCAGACTGATTGAAATCAAATTCGCGAGTGGGATCATTGATGAGCTCTTGTATCTGGACCATCCAAGAGAACACAGATTTACCAATGGACTGATGATGTTAGAGTACAGAAAAGCGGTTCAGGAAACTGTACACGAGCAGTTTCGCGTTGTCCGTGAGGGCCATCTTCGCATCATATTCTCTCAAGATTTGAAGGTAGAGTAATCCTATAATTTGAAATATTGAACATTCTTCCAATTTATTGTTTCCCTGCCTATTCATTAAACATGAAAAATAAAGAAAAAAGTAATCACCAGTGTGCTGTGCTTGAGCTAATCTTTGACCTTGCTTCTTTCTAGATACTTACTTGGGAGTTTTGTGCTCGGCGTCATGAAGAGCTTCTTCTCCGCAGACTTATTGCTCCACAGGTGTTACTCTGATGACATGAACTATTTACTCTGAGCTTAAGACTTTCCACAAAACGTTTGTGGTTATTGTTTTGAAAAGATGTTCTAGACATGGTACAATGGTGTTGGAAAGTGTATTGAAAACGTATTATTGGCTATGCAGGTGAACCAGTTGCTTCAGGTTGCACAGAAATGCCAGAGCACCATCTCGGAGAGTGGGTCAGAGGGAGTTTCTCAGCAGGATCTACAGTCAAACAGTAACATGTAAGTTAATCCGTAGCACTTGAATTGTGTTTCTTTTATTGTCCATGTTGGAACATTTGTTTATTGGGCTTTGATTGGTGTCTCAGGGTCTTGGGAGCAGGAAGGCAGCTGGCGAAGTTTATGGAGTTACAGTCGCTGAATGATCTTGGCTATCCGAAAAGATATATCAGAACTCTACAGGTACTCACTCATTAGCTGTTAGTCTTGTATCTTAAGTCTTTAAGAAGTCCCAATAGCGAGCCATTGCGAGTGGTTGCAGATATCTGAAGTTGTCAAGAGCATGAAGGACCTGATGAACTTCACTGGCGAGCACAAAGTTGGCCCAATTGGTAAGTCTAATGAGACCAAAACCAAGTTGTCACACTCTCCTGTTGAAATGTGATTTGAGTTTCTGAATGAATGTAATATTCTTATGCAGAGGGGTTAAGGCGGCTTTTGGAACAGACAGCGACAGCAAAGCTCCAGAGACAGAAAGTGCAGGAGATGGAGCATATGGGGAATAGTGGAGCTATGAATGGGTCAGCTCAAGCTCAGATGGCGTTGACTCCAGGAACAATGAACGGCCTAATTGGCAACAACAACAGCTCCAACTCCAACAATCACCATCAACTTGTTGGTCGTGGAGCTATGAATGGCTCGGCTCAAGCAGCAGCAGCTCTGACCAACTACCAAAGCATGCTTATGAGGCAAAACGCTATGAATAACCCAAACTCAAATGCGGTCAAAGAAGAGGGGTTCTCTACTCAGAACCCAACCCAGAGCCCATCTTCTTCCTCCCATCAGAGGCAGAGCTTAGCAACGCCTGGATTCCCCAGCTCTCCCCAGATGCAACAGCAGCAGCAGCAGCAGCAGCAGCGCAACATGAATGGCCCTCCTCATCACTTGCAACCACCCCATTCACATGGCAACAACCAGGGGCAGCAGATGCTTAATCAGCTGTTACAGGAGATATCTGAAAACGGACCGAGTTTGCAACAGCAACAAGCCTTTTCAGGTCAGAGTGGTGGTGGCAACAATAACGCAGAGAGAAACCCAGCTGCCTCCACTTCCAGCATCTCAGGAGGAGGAGGAGGCCGAGTTCCAAGCCGAAACAACAGTTTCAAAGCAGTCGTCTCAAACAACAACAATCATCATTTGCCAGAAGATTTATCAATCCCAGAACTATCTCATGATTTCTCAGAAGACGCCTTCTTCAACAACAGTGATATTTATGGTAGCTTGTAGCCTTTGTAATATCCCCAACAGAAACAGAGGTATTGGTTACTTTGACTTTAACAATATGAAAGAGTTTTTAGGTTTTTTTTATTTTTTTATTTTTTATTTTAGGTTGGTACGCTTCTCCAGTTTGTTGTTTGGTATGAGATTTGACATTTGCACCTGGGTAAAGTTGTTGTAATGTGTTTCTTTATCTGTTATTTGTGTGACCCAGACTTCATCTCAGCTTTTCTCTCATGGTCAAAATGCAATAAAGATCTTTATTCTATATATCCAAGCTTTTAACACCTGGAGTGCTCACTGATTGACCCATTTTTGCTCCATCATCCACTGCTGCATCTTCGCCGTAGAAAGACCAAGATGGTCTCGGCTCCTTTACCATTCAGAACTCCTCATAGTGTGCAGGCCTATGTTCCTTGAAATCCATTTAATAAGCACAGTTGTCAAACGTTCTTCCTCTAGGAGACAGAGAGCCTGATAAAACCAATAGATAAAAAAAAAGACAAGTTTGTTTGTTCAGCGGTCAGTACTAGTTCAGAGTCACTCTTCCAACTAGACTGATAACATTTCAAAGTAACCTGTAGAGAGAGAGAGAGAGAGAGTTCTAAGCATTCTTCCAAAGCTAGTATTTGTGTTTACTAAATCCTAAAAGCATATATGTGAGGGAAACAAAATACAAAAAAAAATCCAAAAGGGAGTATGGGATAAACCACCATCATCAACATCAATTATCTTCTAGCTTGTTGGATTCTGTCTCCACTAAATTGGCTTCACATTCCATGGTATGCGTCCCTTGCCAAAGAAATGAACATACAAGAGAGAATATTAGTGTTGCTTGCTACTAAGCTAAAACAAGTGTACAGGAAATAGAAGGCTATAAATGTAGCACTACTACAGAACTGTTAACAAAGTGACCAAAGGCAGGGAGGCTTTTATGGGCTAAGCATTTAAATGGGCCTGTTCAAATCCGGCCCATGTATCTATTGGGCTACAGAGAGTTTAATACATCTCTTTTAAGGAAATTCTAGCACAGAACAAGACTCTAGATTAGAGAGCAGAGACGGTATATGATATTAAATTCATTCTCCGTCTAAGATTAGTCCTCTGTTTCCTCGAGATTAGTAGATCGATACACAGGGAGGGACAGGGGAAAGAAAATTCCGACAATCATTGTCTTATTCGATCTGGGAGAGACAGAACATAAACAGAGAGATGGCTATGTCTCAGGTGGTGAACACGTACCCGCTTTCGAACTACAGCTTCGGAACTAAAGAACCGAAGCTCGAAAAGGACACTTCCGTCGCCGACCGTCTCGCTCGTATGAAAATCAAGTACGATTCCTTCTCTTTTCTTCTAGTAGTATTGCTGGAGAAGATAACCATAATTAAAAATAAAAATAAAAACAAAATAAAAAACTAGAAAGCTAAAGCCTTTAATCATAATCTTGAGCTCCTTTGATTTCATAAATCTTCTGGGTTTCTTTCCTGATGAATATCGTTGTAACTTGTTAGAAAGATTGGCCACAGTAGCTATAAAGTATTTAACTTTCCAGTGATTGATTTAAGAAGGAAACAGGTATAGTTAGTGGCCATGTTATAGAGAGCTGTTTTGTTCTGCAAGTTCGTTGAAAGTCTCGTGATTTTCTTCCAGGAATAATGATTACGCTCTATTTTGTAATTCTATAGTTTTAACTCAAATACATTCTTCAAGTCTGATAGCTGGAGTATATTTGTTTTATTGATGGTGTTTTTGCAGCTATATGAAAGAGGGCATGAGGACTAGCGTTGATGCGATTCTGCTGGTATGTGTTTTGTAGTTTTCTGTTGACTAAACTTGTTATCCAACTCCTCTGTAGTTTTCTCTATGTTGAATTGTATCACCACCCGCTGTCTTAAATTCGGTGGAACAGCTATTTGGTTAATGTATTGTATTCTTATATTACCATAAAGATAATGGCTACTGAAGTGTCAGCTTATCTGTAGTTTATCTTGGCCTTTCTCAGTAAGCATGCGCTTTGCCGTTGTATCGTTATAACTGTGGCAGAAGTATGGAACTATGTGATACTTGATTGAAGCCATCTACGTGTTGCCATCCTTAAAACATAATATAAATGTATTGACATCCTAAAAGTCAATTTTATAAACGTATTATTACCCACAGCTACAAGTATCTCGTTGGTGCATAAGTTAAGTAGATGATTAGTGACTTAGTGTCAAGTCTAGAAAATTGTTACCACCTACTATGATTTGAGATTTGTTATATATCTCTCTCTGACCCTAGGATTCTTCTTGATACCTTTTGCTGATCAACCTTTATAGGTACAAGAACACAACCATCCTCACATACTTCTCCTGCAAATTGGTAACACATTCTGCAAGCTTCCAGGTGGACGCCTGAAGCCTGGAGAAAACGGTATGCAATGCAGCAACCATCTTCAATTAGTACTTTCTATACTCTGATTTTTTTTTTGGTTGCTTCATCTTTTGGCGTACTATGTTATGTTCTTGCAGAAGTTGAAGGCTTGAAAAGAAAGTTGACTAGTAAGCTTGGAGGCAATTCTGCTGCTCTTGTACCTGACTGGAAGGTGTACTATCCTTGTTTCCTCTCTCTATTTCTTTGACTGATAGCGAGCAGATATTTAGGTGTAGGTAGATGCCTAAAAAGAACTAGGTCGGTCAGTGTAGCATGTGCTTGCTCTTAATACAAACGAGAAGCAATTCAATATTACACGTTAACATTCTAGTAATGAGGTACTCATAGAAGGAAACAAAGACACTTTGCCACGAGTCCAGACATGTCTGAATGAGTTATTATGTATATCGCTTTGTCCCTGATCCATTGTTCGTTGATGAGTTCCCTCCCTTTTAACAGGTAGGAGAATGTGTTGCGACGTGGTGGCGTCCAAACTTTGAAACCATGATGTACCCGTATTGCCCTCCTCACATAACCAAGCCCAAGGTATTTTTAAAACATAGAAGAATGTTGCTTCTCAGTGTTCCTCTTTCTCTCTTTCTCCTGAATAGCTTTCATTGATATCTCTTTTTTTTTTTTTTTTTTTGTGGAATGACAGGAATGCAAGAGACTTTATATTGTTCACTTGTCTGAGAAAGAGTACTTTGCAGTGCCCAAAAACTTGAAGCTCTTGGCCGTCCCTTTGTTCGAACTCTACGACAATGTTCAGGTTTTTATATATTTCCAGATACTATCAACCTCTTTTGGAAATGGGTTTTCCCCCAAACTTTTTAGTTCTGACCGTGAATGCTTTTTCCTGGAACAGAGATATGGACCCGTTATATCCACCATCCCTCAACAGCTATCCAGATTCCATTTCAACATGATTAGTTCGTGAGCCGACTTGGTGTTCAGGAACAAAGAAATGTGCCTGATGGTAAGGCACAGTAGAGAGCTGTCGCTACTTTACATTATAGACTTGTTCGGTTCATTTTCAGCACAAGAAGATTATTGATCTTAAATTTCTACAAGGATTCGTCTTCATTTGACTAACGGCTGTCTTGTCGAATGAATGATACTTTCTATGTGTGTGCTATGTATGAAACAGAACAAACTAGGCCATCCTAAAACTGATTTGTTGGATCATTTCATTTTTCCTTCTCTGTTTCAGTCTGTGATACAAATAAATATCTTTAGAATGAAAAATATTATCTTCGCACTTGTTGGGGATGGATTTACATCCTCCTCAAGGCCTATTAGACATTGAATTAAGTTCATATTGCTAGGAAGCCCTAGGTTTCATCTTTCTATAAATAAAGAGCTATCTTCTTATGAGAGGGGATCTCTTCTCTCATTTTACACATTAAACACTTCATACAAAGAGCTTATTGATTCTTAGATTTATTTACACTTGTAATCATACATGTAATATAATCTTTAATCAATAAATTCTTTTTGATGTTTATTTTCCATTTGATGTTTATGTTGATTTCTTTTTAGCCTCAAGAATCTAAGAAATCTATTTCTTAAATTTTTCATTGTATGAATCCGACAAACACACCATTTTCGGTTCAAACAGTTGGCGCTAGAAGGAGGGGGCCAAAGAGAACAATCTTGATAGCATGTCAAACTTGGAAAAACCCTAGATCTAGGGTAAAAAAAAAAAATCCAAAATCGATTCTTTCTTCTTCGACTCCGACTTCTTTCTTCTTCGATTTCGACGGCTAGAAAATCTGGAAAAACACGAGTCTTGAAAAAGGACGAAGCTTTATTCGAAACCTTGTCGTTGATGTCGCCAACGAACCGAAGATTCTCAGCTTGCCGTCTCGTCCCTTGGCTCGTAGAGATTGCAACAAAGCTCAAAACTTTATATTGGCGGCCATGGCTATCTCATGATGCTTCAGCCTCGCCGGTGAAACTCGAGCTTCTTTCCAATCCGTGAAGAAAGTAGTGACGATGAACCGAATCATCTCGTCGCTTCTTCGTCTCGTCACTACACCGACAAGGAGAACACGAGGGAACATGGAGAAGTATCTCACCATCTGATTGCAAAACGAGGAGCTTTCAGGGAGAAGCGGTCAGATTTCGTCATTGATTCAGAAACTGCTTGCGGCAAGGTTAAGCCAAGACAAAAGTGACGAGCTTTTCGTCTGAGAAGACCTCACCGGCGGCGAACCTTGAGCTTGAGCTCTCCGTTCAGAGTCTTCAGTCAACTCGTCAGCTTGTCGGCGACGCGACCTCGGAGACGCCACGTTCCTCTCAACAGAACCGTTTGATAGACTCTTCACTTCGATTGAGCTCGCCTTGATAGCGAGGAGAAGCTGAAAGGTCAAGTTTTGAGTTTTGGCCGAGAACGAGTCTTGAGCTTCGACGTCGTCGATCTCCATCTTCAGCCTTCACCGAACACTCGTTCAGTTCTGAATCTCCGGACCAGAGAACTTCAAAGGTACAAGCTTCATGTCCAAGAAGAGCTCGTCGGTGGAGAGCATCGAGCTTGAGCTTCCCACTCATACAAAGCATCAGTTTGACTTGAGATCACCGATCTCACCGAGGCGAGAACTCGCCATCCATCCAGAGGCTTGCCTTCATCTCACCACGCTGATCTCAATCCGTAGCTTGAGCTTTCGATTGGATAAAGATATCAGCTTTGGTACAGAAACAATGGCGAACAAGCTAGCTCAGCTCATGATCGTCTATACCGTTGATGGTGATGAGTAGTGCCATCTCGGTTGTGTTTCACTGCACTGGCCACGTTCTCTGTTTTCTTCTATCCTTTTCGAAGACTGAAGCAGAGCTTGAAGCAAACTCAGCGGCGGCAAGGTCTTGCTTCTTCACTCAAGCTCTCGAGACAGATTGGTCGTAATTGGCACAAGCTTCTCAACCCGAGACCACTCGTCATCAAAGATAAGTGATCTATAACCTTGATTACTTCATTGTTTGCAACCTGTGCATACTGTTTAGTTGCAAATAAATTACTACTATACGCAACTTGTGAAGCTTTGAGTAAAACAAGCTTATGTGGCTTGCTTAATTAATTATGCAAACTTGGCTATTTCGTTTTGGTTAATCTCTTGATCTGATCATCATAATATTTGTTGTGAGCTAGATTCAATTGCAATTGGCAGACGTGTGACCTGCTCGGATCAATCTCTGGTCATCACGTCAAGAACGAGGCTCAGATTCTCACAATGAGCTTACCGCAACCGGCACGAACTCGAGAGAAGAGGAGTTCGACAAGAACAAGCTCATCTCCCGCTACAAACAACAAGAAGAAACAGCACACGAGACATGGCTTATCTTCAGATCATCTCTCCAAAAAGCCATGACTTGTTGCTTCCAACAACTTGCTCGGCACACACGATCTCAACGCGAGACTTCGGGTCGGCAATAGTTCGGTAAACGTGTACTTTAGGCACAAGTTTAATTTGAACTTGCTTTTTATTAGGCACGAGTTTGCGGTCGACTCGCTTATTGTTAGACACGAGTTTACAAAAACTCATCTTTGGCTAGGCATGAGTTTACAGAAGCTCTCCTTCTACTAGGCACGAGTTCTCAGTAAACTAGCCTCTGTCTTAGCATGAGTCAAGTAAACTCGTCTTTCGCTAAGCACGAGTTTAAAGCAAACTTGCTTTTTACTAGGCACAAGTTCGAAATAAACTCGCCTAAACCGTCATAGGCATGAGTATGTCTAGTTCATTGTCTAATAAACCGTATTCGTAAACTTCGCAGAGATCGATTACATTTCTCTCAACGAACTTAGGGAGACTTACTGTTGGGGATGGATTTACATCCTCCTCAAGGCCCATTAGACATTGAACTAGGCTCATATTGCTAGGAAGCCCTAGGCTTCATCTTTTTATAAATAAAGAGCTACGTTCTTATGAGAGGGAGATCTCTTCTCCAATTTTACACATTAAACACTTCATACAAAAAGCTTATTGATTCTTAGATTTATTTACACTTGTAATCATACATGTAATATAATCTTTAATCAATAAATTCTTTTTGATGTTCATTTTCCATTTGATGTCTATGTTGATTTCTCTTTAGCCTCAAGAATCTAAGAAATTTATTTCTTAAATTTTTCATTGTATTGTATGAATCCGACAAACACACCATTTTCGGTTCAAACAGTGTCTCATTTTCATAATGAAACATAACAACAGTTAACAAGTTCTCTTATATGCTCAAAAACAGTTAACCATAGCTACCACACTATCTGTTAAATGTGAATAAAGTCCTTTTAAGCTCTTGTCGCTCTTGAACGGTGGACTAACTTTCTCGGATAAAAGAGTTGACCGACGGTGCCACGTACATAATGAAGTGCCTGATACGTGGCAACAAGTTACACATGTCACTCTCTAAACAGAGAAAGAGAGGACACCAGGTGCCATCCAGAGGTGGTGCTGCTAAATGTCTTGCTCCAAGAAGGTTTCCAAGATTACCTCAGAAGACATTTGGTTGCAGAGAAACGGAAGAGAGAAAAAATATAAATTAATGGATTCGCAAGCGCAGTTGCAACGTACTCATGGTCACCATCAAGCAGAGGAACAGAATAGGATTCACCATCCAGGTTCAAATTACAGAATCACATATATCTTGAAGGTAAAAAGAGCCTAATGAATATTTTCTATGCAGAGGAAGAGGAGCATCATGAGAAAGGACCAGCAAAAGTTGTGAAGAAAGCCAAGGAAAAAGCAAAGAAGATAAAGAAAGCTCTTACCAAACATGGTCATGGTCATGAACAAGAACTCCACGGTGGTGCGCCAGGTTTTGCCGCTCTTTGTTTATTTCTGAGCCAGAGAAAATGGTTATTGGTATTAAACAACGGTTTATTAGCACGAGGAAAAGGTCACCACATTTCGGACCCGGTGGAAGAAGAGTTCTTTCCGGACCCTATGAAAGAGGAGATAGTCTCCAGGCAAGAAGTTTGTTCCGGTCGTGTCCTCTTCCCACAGTACTAAACCGTCTGGGCCCGCCCGTAAAAGGAGCTGAAGCTTCGATCTCCCGTGATGGATACGGGAATAAGGTATATCTATGGTGACTCCAGTTTACGAGAAGGTCAAAGGGACAGGAGCTATCGTGATGAAGAAGCTTCCTTTCTCGGGCACGGACCGGTACAAAGATGGAGAAACAGCAAGGACAAGACAAGGGCATCTCAGCCAAAGAATAGTTAACAGAGAAACTGAGTCCTGGAGAGGGAGATAAGGCTTTGTCGGAGGTGGTCACCCAGAAACTTCATCTCGGAGGTGACAAGAGTGGCTCTGTGCCTGTGCAGCAGAGATTCCAAGAATCTGGAAATTGAGATTTGTTTTGTCTTTTAAAATGTATGGGTGTTGTTGTAGTTTATAGTTTGATCCATGGCTTTTCTTTGTTCTCATGTAAATATATGGTATAAGTTGGGCTAAGAATGCAAAACTACTAAACTACGTTTGGATTGAAGCATGTCAATTGTTGAGGTATAGGTTGTTTTGGACCTTAGTTTGGTTGTATATTATTTAGACCAAATTAGAAACAAAACTAGCAGATTAGTACAAAACACACCAACAGATTTCAAGTCTGTCTCCTTAACCAACTCGGAATTATCGATTTTGATAGAATGTGCTTCAGAGCTATGTTGGTTTATTGTAACAAGTTACACAAACATGCTACATGGTTCAGCTTCTCCCAAGTGGGAAATATGAAAGCCAGTTAAATTTTCATAACAAATTGTTTACAAAGAGAGATGGAAAAATTGAATGGAGATGATGAATAATTCAGTTCTTAACCAAATAAATTACATAAAATGGAAAACGTTTAAACATTTGTTGAATCACAAAAATATGGAAGATGATAATATTATATATATATATATATATATATGTGCTTTTTGATGAGAACAAGGAAAAGATCTAGAGAGCTCGGCTTTTGATAATGTCGAAGCTCATCTCGCTAGGATCAGTGGCTTGTAACTCCACCTGAATGCCGTCCAATTCTCTCTTGAATCTATCCTTGGAGCTTGCATAAAACCATCTTCATCTCACTCTAGATGAATCCGGTGACCTACAACAATCATCCAACAAAACCAAAACAAATAAGCACCCTTGACAAAATCAAAGTCTGGTATGTCCGAAATCAGTATGAGAAAGGTAGTTTATTTATTAACATGTAGATATAGTCTAGTCTTTGTAACGTTAAAGAACTCGGTTAAATCTGGTTCTGTATGTAATTCCGCATTTCTGGCTAGTCTCGGTTTAGTGCACTGCATATAAGTTGTTAATGAAAGAATCTCCAATTCTATCCATTTTCACTCCAAATCCTTTGCAGTCAAATCATTCGATTCATTCAAATTCAAAATGAAGTAAAATGAGTCTACTCTCGTAAGTTAGTTGCCATAATAGTAAGTAAGTTTAATTACAGAATCAGTCAATGTATTAATATTCCAGTAACTTTAAAATATAATTGTAGTAATAATTTAGAATTAATATTCATTTAATTCAATAGAAAAATTCGATGAATGTAATTAAAAAATAAGTAGTGTCTAGTCAAGTACATGTAAATTGTATAAATAAAACCAGTATGGTTAGAATAAGGTTAAGATAAAAATCGATTTATGCTCACATTTTAAAATAGAAAATAGATGGAGATGTTCTAATGTGTTAGTCAAAGCCATGTGAAAAATATTGATGGTGATTGTCGGTAAAGACTGACAACGAAGTCAACAAAAGAGAAGGCCATTTTGTCAATAAATTATGGCTTCACATGTCCAAGCTTCTTCTATAAATAAAGACGCAAGGTGAAGATCAAACCATCCAAACAAGAAAACAGAGAAAAACGAGAGAAGAGAAGAGAAGAAAAAAAAAATATTTTTTTCTCACAAAAAATCTTCTTAAAGAAATTACGAGTAATTTCTGAGTGTATTTGGGATGGGGTGTGTGGGTGTGAGTATGAGCTTATAAAATTTCCATCGTTGATAATAAAAGATCTGTAGCAGGTCCGGAGACGTAGGCAACATTGGCCGAACTCCGTTAACAATTTGGTGTGTGTGCTCTTTTCCGCTCCCATAAATTCTGGTTTACCGCAAATTTATCCGTGTATTCCTAAACAACTGGTATCAGAGCTTGAGTTACGGTGATCGGTCAAGTTTTTTTTTGCGGAGTTACTATTCACGTGAAAGTAATTCGTGAATAGTGAATTTTGTCGGTAACATCGGTTGTCGACGAAGGTGTTCTAATACACGGTGGTTCCAGAAACGATGGGAGGCGAAGACGGTTCGGCGCACAGTATCGGGAAAATTTGACGGTACAGATTATGCATTTGGAGCAAATTGCAAAATTGAAGATTATCTGTACGGAAAGAAGCTTCATCAACCGCTGAGCAAGAAGCCTGAGAAGATGGATCAGGATGAGTGGGAGCTCCTTGACAGACAAGTTCTGGGTGTTTTATAAGGTTAACACTGTCGAAAAACGTTACTCACAAATTGCGAAGGAAGAGAAGACCACAGAAGGGCTCATGAAAGTTCTCTCGGATGTATGAGAAACCTTCGGTAAACAATAAGGTGTTTCTCATGAAGAAACTCTTCCATTTAAAGATGGAAGAAGGTGGCCTGGTTGCCGCACATGTGAACGAGTCAACACGATTGTCAACCAACTGTCATCAGTTGAGTTGAAACGAGTTTGACGATGAAGTGCGAGCACTGATTCTGTTGGCGTCTCTGCCAAAATAGTGGGAAAGCCAATGAGGGCAGCAGTTAATAATTCTGTGGGTACTCAAAAGCTCAAATTCAATGATGTTTAGAGATCGTATCCTTGCTGAGGAAGTTCGGAGGATAGACTCTGGGGGAGACATCAACGAGCTCTGCTTTCAATGTGGAAAATAGAGGAAGAAAACCAGATAGAAATAACCGGAGTAAAGTAAGTAATGGCAGATCAAGTCAAGGGAATGGACGGGGTCAATCCAAATTCAGACAGCCTGCAGAGTGCTGGAATTGTGGAAACACAGGTCACATTAAGAAGAATTGCCGAGCACCACCGAAGAAGGCAGATAACACCGAGGCGGAGCCAATGCAGTGACAAGTGAAATCACTATGCATGGTAGTGTCTGCTGATTCCCCGAGGAAATTAAAGCTCGTGATGCAGCTACAAGTAAAACCAAGGCGTCAATCTCCTATGTCGATAGCCCAGTCGATCATGGGTGCTTGACTCGCAGGAGCAGCATCTTCCACACCACACCGCACCATAACATCATGGAAAATTATGTTGCGGGAAATTACGGAAAGGTAGATCTTGCTGATGGATTACCTTTGGACATAGTTGGTATGGGAGATATCAACCTGAAGATGTCAGACGGACGTGTGGGAAAGATTAAAAGGTCAGACATGTGCCAAAGTTGATGCGAAATCTAATCTCAGTAGGTCAACTTTGATGATACGGGGCACGATGTTAATTTTGGTGGGTGGTCCTGGAGAATCAAGAAGAAAGGTTCCATGGTGGTGGCTAGGGTCATAAAAGAGGCACTCTTTATATGACGACGAGTTATCAAGACACTGTTGATGTTGTCAAGAATGCCAAATAGACCAAGTTGTGGCATTGTAGGTTGGGACACATGAGTGAGAAAGGGATGAACTCATGGTGGAAAATGGCGCTCTTCCGGATCTGAAGAAGGTGGATCATCAGATGTGTGAAAGTTGCATCCTTGGGAAACAGAAACGAGTTAGTTTCTCTAAAGGAGGAAGAGAGCCAAAATCTGAGAAGTTAGAGCTGGCGCACACTGACGTGTGGGGACCCGCTCCTGTTGCATCGCTGGGAGGTTCGTACTACTATGTGACCTTATTGATGACTCCACAAGAAAGGTGTGGGTTTACTTCATGAAGAACAAGCATGAAGTGTTTTCGGTTTTCAAAATATGGAAAGCCATGGTTGAGATTGAGACGAATCTCAAGTTGAAGGGTTAAGGTCTGATAATGGTAGAGAGTACATCAGCAACGCATTCAAGAGATATTGCGCTGATAATGAGATCAAGATGAAGAAGACTATTCCTGGAACGACTCAAATAATGGAATAGCGGAAATGATGACTGAACCTTGAATGAACGTGCAAGGAGCATGAGATTGCACTGGGATTGCCAAAGACGTTTTGGGCAGATGCAATCAATACTGCAGTCTTCTTATAACAGAGGACCGTCTTGTAACCGTTGGGATTTAAGATCCCTGAAGAAGTTTGGAGCGGAAAGAAAGTAAACCTTTTTATCTAAAGGTGTTTGGATGCTTAGCTTATGTTCATATTGATGATGCTGCAAGAAGTAACTTGACTCGAAGTAAGAAGTGTTACTTCATCGGCTATGGTACAAACGGGAGTTTGGTTACCGGTTTTGGGATGATGAAAATCGAAAGATCATCCGCAGCAAGAATGTTGTGTTCAACGAGAGAGTGTTGTTCAGGATAAGCTAAGAGAAGGCGGGGAGAGGAAAGAGCCTGGAGCTGTTGACTTAGAAGATATCCTGACACCGGAGTTGCCACAGGATACCGCAACAGCAGAAGAAGAAATCTCTCAAGACGAGAGTGGTGAGCTGAAGAAAGTGATGATTCTGAAGTGGTCCCATATACACCAGTCACGGAGTTACGACGGTCAAGCAGAATCATCAGAAAGCCAGTAAGATTTTCTCCATCGCTCAACTACATTCTGCTCACAGACAGAGGCGAGCCTGAATGTTATGAGGAAGCTATGCAAGTTGATGAGTCGATCAAGTGGGAGCTTGCAATGAACGACGAGATGGACTCGTTGTTATCCAATCACACGTGGGAGTTAGCAGATTTGCCTAAGGAGAAAAAGGCATTGCATAACAAGTGGGTCTACCGAATAAAAGAAGAACCTGATGGGAGTAAGCGCTATAAAGCGAGGCTTGTTGTGAAGGGATTCCAACAAAAAGAAGGCGTTGACTACACCTGATCTTCTCTCCTGTAGTCAAGATGGTGACCATCAGAACGGTTCTTGGGCTGGTAGCACAAGAAGATCTGCATCTTCAACAGATGGATGTGAAGACGGCATTTCTTCACGGTGATTTGGATGAGGAAATTTATATGAAGCAACCCGAAGGCTTTGAGATCAAAGGGAAGGAAAGCCTTGTTTGCAAGCTGAAAAGGAGTTTGTACGGCTTAAAACAAGCTCCAAGACAGTGGTATAAACGGTTCGACAACTTTATTAAAGGCGTTGGTTTCTTGAGGTGTGAAGCTGACCACTGTTGTTACTTCAAGACGCTTGAAGAGTCCTACTTGATATTGCTCCTATATGTCGATGACATGCTGATAGTAGGAGCAGACTTGCACGAGATCAATAGCTTGAAGACGAAACTCTCAGAAGAGTTTGCGATGAAAGACCTTGGAGAAGCAAGACAGATTCTAGGGAGAGAATCAGTAGGAGCAAGGAAGGTCTTAAGCTATCACAAGAGGAGTATGTGAAGAAAAGTCCTCAAGAGGTTTAACATGGATGACGCGAAGCCAGTTAGTACTCCCCTGGCAAGTCACTTTCGGTTATCCAGAGAACAGTCTCCAAAGACGGAAGACGAGATGGCATGTATGGATAAAGTTCCATATGCTTCTGCTATAGGCAGCCTGATGTACGCGATGATATGTACAAGGCCAGACATTGCACATGCAGTGGGAGTCGTTAGCAGATTTATGAGCAATCCAGGAAAGGAACATTGGGAAGCCGTTAAGTGGATTTTCAGATATCTGAAAGGAAATCCAAGTTTATCGCTATGTTTCACGAAGTCTAAGACGGGATTGCAGGGATATGTTGATGCTGACAATGGAGGTGACATTGACAGCACGAAGAGCACAACCGGGTATGTCTACACCTTTGGCGGTACTGCAATTTGTTGGGTTTCAAAGTTGCAGAAAATTGTATCTCTATCAAGCTGTGAAGCTGAGTATGTTGCGTAACGGAGGCAACAAAAGAGATGATATGGCTACAGTCTTTTCTAGAAGAGCTAGGCCATGACCAAGGGAAAGGGTGTTGTACTGTGACAGTAAAAGTGCCATCGATTTGGCAAAGAATCCGGTTTACCATGCTCGGACGAAGCACATACATCGTCGATATCATTTCATCAGATCAGCGTTGGAAGATGAAATGTTGGTGCTTGAGAAGATCCCAGGAAGCAAGAATCCGGCAGACATGTTGACGAAGGTCGTGCCGTATGATAAGCTGAGGTTGTGTGCAACCTCAGTTGATTGTTGAATAACAAGCTGGGGAGACCTGCTACATTGATCAAGGTGTGAAGACAGATTGAAATCAGTCTTCAAGTGGGAGATTGTTAGTCAAA
>NW_026015151.1:0-24767 GCF_020379485.1 Brassica napus
TCGTTGCTTTCATTATATAAATTGAATTTTATGAAAATAATTATTATTACTTTTGTTGGGTTATGCATTAACAGCCGGTCTCGTTCGCCTCCAGCTGAGAGAGTGAATGAAAAGTGGATCCAACCATCTCTATCAAAGTAGGATGTCAGCTGAAGAGTGAATGAAAAGTGGATCCAACCTTCTCTATCAAAGTAGGATGTTGTACCTGTTCTGTAGTCAACTCTGTGTCCTGTGTTTAGTCTCTTTGTCTTCTGATACCTTTGAACTCGGATCTTTTTATTGTTGGATTGATAAACTCTCTCTTGTGTGCTTAAAATGTTCCAATGTTACTGAATTGTTTCGTTTTTATTCGCATCTCAGTTGAAATCCAGTCATGAACAAAAAAAAAGAAGATATTCTTCAAAACACATAACTTTCATGAGGGTGTAGAACACCAAATAAAGAATTATTATTTTTGATAATGAATATTTATAAAAATAAAAACGAAAAAGAATCATATACAATTTTTTAATTATAAAGGGTAATTTTCTAAGTGATAAGTATAAATGACTTATTCTATCCATTATTTTCATCCTCAGTTAGAGTGTAAAGCTTTAATTGGTGATAATTTATTTGAACGAAAATAAAATAAAACTAGATTTTGATCTGCGCTTAAAAACCACGGATTTATTTTTGAAATTAAATAAATTTTTCTGATATAATTTTACTAGGTGTTGCCCCCAAATTTGCAGGTATAAATAATTTTAAAATTTTAATATAATATAATATTTTACGTCTTCGATCTGCAATAATATAGTTTAATATTTTAAAACTGAATGTGAATTTTTCATAGATAATTTTTTAATAAAATATTTTTTTTTATTAATACTTTTTTAAATTCTTAAATATGATTTATATAGTATTTAGTAAGATTTTTTACATCTTTTACAAAACAATATTTTATTAAATTGTTTTATATCATTATCGTTAGAATATGTATATAGTTAATTGGTTTGTATATCAAATTTTTCTTCCATAAAATTTATTAAAATAAAAAACAAAAACTCATGTGACAAATTGACCTACACTTGCAACTAAAGTATAAAACACAAAAGTTATTAAGAAGAAACATAACTATATATATGTGAATTCTATTAATTTAATAAAAAGGTAAGAATATTAAAAAAAATAAATAATTTTAATATAATATAAATATTTTATGTCCTCGATATGCATAATATAGTTTAATATTTTCAAACTGAATGTGAATTTTTGGTAGAAAAGTTTTTAATAATTTTTATTTATTTATTAATACTTTTTAAATTCTTTATAGGATTTATATAGTATTTAGTTAGATTTTTGAGAAATTCTCTAGGATAGCACTAAATTTTTTTGTCACAAATATAGCTCATAAGGATCAAAATGACCAACATGTTTTATTAAGTGGTGTGTTTTTGGGTTTAAGATTTAGAATTGAGGGTTTATGGTTTATGATTTAGGGTTTAGAGTTAAGGGGTGGAGTTTGGGGGTATGATTTCAAATTTTAAAAACTACAAAAAATATTAAAATTTTAAAAATAAAAAATATATTTTGGTCATTTTGTTTTTTTGAGGTCTATTTTTGTGATAAAAATTTAAAAATGTATATCTGAGAGAATTGCCCTAGATTTTTTACATCTTTACAACCAATATTTTATTAAATTGTTTTATACCATTATCGTTAGAACATGTATATAGTTTAATTGGTTTGTATATCAATTTTTTCTTCCATAAAAATTATTAAAATAAAAAACGTGAACTCATGTGATAAATAGACCTACAATTGCAATTAAAGTATAAAACACAAAAGTTTTAAGAAGAAACATAACTATATATATATATGAATTCTATTAATTATTTAATAAAATTATTAGAATATTAAAAATTTCATAAATTTAGGAAAGTACTTTTATTCATAATATTCTTTGGATTATTTTATGACTCATGTAATTTTGTGGTTATTTTGCTTTGAAAAAGGTTTTGAAAATGATGAACTTGTGAAGAAAATAATATTTGCGATTGATTGATTCTGATAACATTTTTATAACCACTTAGAAAGGAAAATATATGACTATAAATAATTAATAAAATATTTATAAATTTTACATTTTATGAATTATTTCCCAGAAATTTAAAAATCCTTATAAAGATTTATATAACTTAATAAGTGGTTTTATAACTCAAGAAAATAATTTGTTATCTATGAAGAATAATTTATAAACTTAAAAAATGATTTAGAATTTTATAAAATAGTCCTATATATTAATTTAAAATTAAAAACCATCGATATGAATTTAGAAAAATATTTATAAAATTGTTAAACCATTATTTTAATTTAAATAATTTACAAACATGTTAACCTTATCAATGGTTATTAAATTTATAAAATATTTACAAAATATTATAGAAAATTATTAAATCATTTTAATAATTTTAAATAATTTACAAACAGTTAACCTTTATAAACATTTTCTAACTCCTATAAATGATGAGAAATTATTCCTGTGTAATGCTATTATAAATCTTTATAACATTTTTATAGATCTTTATATATTGATTTGAAACTCTTATTAACGATATCGTAATCATTATTGATGATTTGACGCCTTAAAAATAATTACCAAAAATATTATATAATTATAAGCTATTATATATCCTTTAAAACCCATTATAAATGAATCAATATAAATGACTTTAATTGTTTCTTACAAATATATATTAATCATCACCGATGATTTTAAACTAATGTAAATAATTTATAAACTCACTATATGATGCATTAATAGTTATTATAATATTTTTATTAGAATTATATGTTTTTATATGCATATTATGAGTTATATAGGAAAATAAAGCTTTTCACAACTGTTTATAATAGAAAATAAAGCTAGTATATTATTTTTATTAACTACTTTTTGACAACATACTTCGTATAATTTATAAATAAACTATTAGTGCAAAAAAAATGATAAAGTATTAAATAAAATTTCATAGTTGTTACCATTAAATATATAAATGATTATGCATAAGAATATATAAATATTTTGGCAACTAACATTAATTGGTTTATGATTGCCTTTTTTTAGATTTAATTAAAATAAATGAAAACTAAAAATCATCGACCAATGAAATTATAAGAATTTTTCTCAAACTGCATGTATGAGTGACACTAAAGTGACTTCTCAATTAATATACAGGAGGAAATAAGATAAAGTGTTAGTTTAGGTACATCTACCCAGATGCACTGAACCGTACCAAAATGAAAAAAAAATCCTAAATTAAGCTAAATTTCATAAATAACGAGCATATCCTATATCTTTGGAACAGAAAAATAGAACCGAATTAAGGACCAAATGAGTACTTAATTTTTAAAATGCAAATTATATACCTATTAAACATAGCTAAACCATTAAAAAATTATACTATTAATGAAACTATATGGATAATGAAACTATATGGGTAATGTGTAAACATGTTTAAATAATCTGACATATATTCATAGGAATTTATTGTTAGAATAATTATATAATAGATTATGGGAGAGTAATAAATGAGTTCATTTAATTATGTAAAATATTTATATAGTTAGAGAATATAAGGTAAGACCAAATAAATAGCTAAGTCTAATGAAATGGTCCACCAACCTTGTTTTATTAGATTTTTTAGAATTCATTCCCTTTTAATAGTATAGATGATGAATAAAATTCCAATTGAGGAAATGAATAAACATAAATATGTAATTTCTATTCAATCTGTTCCTCATTGATATTATAAAAAAAATCTTCATAATTTATTTTTCATAAGGAAATGAGAGGAAAATGTAGGACCCTCACATCTATAATTTGACCAATTTTTTTTTTAACATAAATGGCATAAAATTTGAGGAATAAGAATTTCACCATGATTTTTTCTAAAAATATGGTTACCAATTGAAGACTAAGATTTTTAATTTGTTTAGAATAATTAATATAAATGTTGTTTTCAATTATGTTATTTTTCATTTAAAAGAGAAATATATCCTCTAAAAATATTTTTCCATTTTAGAGATACACATTAATTATCTATTTTTATTTAAATAAAAAATATAGTGAATATTGTTTTATAAAAAATTATCAGATACTAAAATTTCAAAGCGTAACGGAATTAAATGTAACGGAATTAACCGCTCCGCATCGCAACTAATAGCAACAAAAACTTCTATAATTATAATGTCATTATTAGAACCACACCGCAGTTGTTCCGGATGCTATCATGCAGATCTAATTGACTATAGTGTTGATTAATAACAAACCTATCATCCTCTTCTTACTCCAACACTTTTTTTCTCCTTTGTGATAAAAAAAACATATTATATAAACTATTTTTTTTTTCTTTTTCTTCTATGGCTGATTTTTTTTTTTCTTTTTGTTGGTCAAGCGTATGGCCGAGATTAGTCGTCTGCTTTTAATATGTGTTTTTTTCCCCTTCTTCTCCTCAATGCTTTGCTATAAAGTTTATAATATCTTCTTCTACTTGACCTCTTCGAATTCCTGCTGATTTTGGGATTCGAGTCTTACTTGATTTCAAAGTCGCTGTCTTCTGTGATTTGAGTTCGCAGATTGGATTCAAAGTTCCTTCCTTTCGGTAAGAGTTACCCTTTTGAGATACTTCAAGTTTGCTCCTTTTGATAATTAGGGCTTTCCATTGTAGTGAAAGATTTCATCTTTTCCCTTTGTTGCATCAAAGGAACAGTCTGCTTTTCTTGTTTACAGGCTTACCCGTTTTTCAGATTTGATTTCAGATTTTGACCACTGAGTGACTAGGCTTTGAAGATCACTGTAAACTATTGGATCCTGCACCGTTGTGTTTCCGACAGCTATATCAGTTTGGTCGGTGATCAGATGTGGATTTAGAGCATAAACCGTTTAGGATCCGATTCTGTTGTTTGTTTCTGAGTGGGGCGGTTTAAAGTTTTCAAGTTTTCATTCCTCTGAAGCCTTCTTTTGGTCTGGGGCATGAACAAACCGGGGGTCGATTCGACTACCGATGGTGCTGGCCATGAAGCTCTAAATTTGCAGAGGAGCAGTGGCATCAACAACATGCGTATCCCAACACCACCACAATGTCCTTCTCCTCAAACAACATCAACATCCGGTTCTTTTGGTTCTTGACGGCTCTGCTTCAATGCAGCAGCACTTGTCTCAGCAGCAGCAGCAACAGCAAGCAGGGCAGAGCTCAGTTCCAATGAGGGAAAACGATTATTCCCATGTGGATAAGAAGCCTAGGATTGAGGTGAAGCAAGAGGGTATGCTGCAGCAGCAGATTTTCCAGCAGCTGATCCAGCGTCAGACCCCACGGGAAGGAACACGCAGCTGCAAGCATTGCTTCAGCAGCAGAGGCTGAGACAACAGCAGCAGATTCTTCAGTCCATGTCACCCTCCCAGAGACTCCAGTTGCAGCAGCAGCAGCTGAGACAGCAGTTACAGCAACCAGGAGGGACTCAGCAGATCCCTCCTAATGTGCGTCCTTATGACGTTGGCGTGTGTGCTCGAAAATGATGATGTACTTGTATCATCTACAGCAACGTCCTGCCGTAAGCTAACACTGGTCCATGGACTGATACAAGTTCTCCTTCCGTATCTGATAGTCTGATACGTTCTTTTTTTATGTAGGAAAATTGCATTAGCTATTGGAGGAAGTTTGTGGCGGAGTACTTCTCACCTCGTGCAAAGCAAAGGTTGTGCTTGTCACAGTACGAAAGTGCTGGACACCATGCGCTTGGCATGTTTCAGCAAGCAGCTCCGGTCAGTTTCTTCTTATCCCTGTGTGTGTTATGATATTTGTTTGATATTAACATGTCTAACCTCAGCATATTTGTAGTAACCCCATTATTAATCAGTCCCTTGTGTTCTAATTTTGCTTGCAGGATATGTGGCAGTGTGATCTCTGCAGCACCAAATCTGGAAAAGGCTTGGTAAGAGAGTTGCCATTTTGTTCTATGCCTTCACTTGAGCACAATGAAGCAACTTCCATATGCTAAATCCTCCTTTTTATCGTGTTAAAAACTCTTTAGTTGAGATAGTAGCTAAGGTGTCATCTTCTTCGTGTCATTTCCGCAGAGGCAACTTTCGACGTGCTTGCCAGACTGATTGAAATCAAATTCGCGAGTGGGATCATTGATGAGCTCTTGTATCTGGACCATCCAAGAGAACACAGATTTACCAATGGACTGATGATGTTAGAGTACAGAAAAGCGGTCAGGAAACTGTACACGAGCAGTTTCGCGTTGTCCGTGAGGGCCATCTTCGCATCATATTCTCTCAAGATTTGAAGGTAGAGTAATCCTATAATTTGAAATATTGAACATTCTTCCAATTTATTGTTTCCCTGCCTATTCATTAAACATGAAAAATAAAGAAAAAAGTAATCACCAGTGTGCTGTGCTTGAGCTAATCTTTGACCTTGCTTCTTTCTAGATACTTACTTGGGAGTTTTGTGCTCGGCGTCATGAAGAGCTTCTTCTCCGCAGACTTATTGCTCCACAGGTGTTACTCTGATGACATGAACTATTTACTCTGAGCTTAAGACTTTTCCACAAAACGTTTGTGGTTATTGTTTTGAAAAGATGTTCTAGACATGGTACAATGGTGTTGGAAAGTGTATTGAAAACGTATTATTGGCTATGCAGGTGAACCAGTTGCTTCAGGTTGCACAGAAATGCCAGAGCACCATCTCGGAGAGTGGGTCAGAGGGAGTTTCTCAGCAGATCTACAGTCAAACAGTAACATGTAAGTTAATCCGTAGCACTTGAATTGTGTTTCTTTTATTGTCCATGTTGGAACATTTGTTTATTGGGCTTTGATTGGTGTCTCAGGGTCTTGGGAGCAGGAAGGCAGCTGGCGAAGTTTATGGAGTTACAGTCGCTGAATGATCTTGGCTATCCGAAAAGATATATCAGAACTCTACAGGTACTCACTCATTAGCTGTTAGTCTTGTATCTTAAGTCTTTAAGAAGTCCCAATAGCGAGCCATTGCGAGTGTTGCAGATATCTGAAGTTGTCAAGAGCATGAAGGACCTGATGAACTTCACTGGCGAGCACAAAGTTGGCCCAATTGGTAAGTCTAATGAGACCAAAACCAAGTTGTCACACTCTCCTGTTGAAATGTGATTTGAGTTTCTGAATGAATGTAATATTCTATGCAGAGGGGTTAAGGCGGCTTTTGGAACAGACAGCGACAGCAAAGCTCCAGAGACAGAAAGTGCAGGAGATGGAGCATATGGGGAATAGTGGAGCTATGAATGGGTCAGCTCAAGCTCAGATGGCGTTGACTCCAGGAACAATGAACGGCCTAATTGGCAACAACAACAGCTCCAACTCCAACAATCACCATCAACTTGTTGGTCGTGGAGCTATGAATGGCTCGGCTCAAGCAGCAGCAGCTCTGACCAACTACCAAGCATGCTTATGAGGCAAAACGCTATGAATAACCCAAACTCAAATGCGGTCAAAGAAGAGGGGTTCTCTACTCAGAACCCACCCAGAGCCCATCTTCTTCCTCCCATCAGAGGCAGAGCTTAGCAACGCCTGGATTCCCCAGCTCTCCCCAGATGCAACAGCAGCAGCAGCAGCAGCAGCAGCGCAACATGAATGGCCTCCTCATCACTTGCAACCACCCCATTCACATGGCAACAACCAGGGGCAGCAGATGCTTAATCAGCTGTTACAGGAGATATCTGAAAACGGACCGAGTTTGCAACAGCAACAAGCTTTTCAGGTCAGAGTGGTGGTGGCAACAATAACGCAGAGAGAAACCCAGCTGCCTCCACTTCCAGCATCTCAGGAGGAGGAGGAGGCCGAGTTCCAAGCCGAAACAACAGTTTCAAAGCAGTCGTCTCAAACAACAACAATCATCATTTGCCAGAAGATTTATCAATCCCAGAACTATCTCATGATTTCTCAGAAGACGCCTTCTTCAACAACAGTGATATTTATGGTAGCTTGTAGCCTTTGTAATATCCCCAAAGAAACAGAGGTATTGGTTACTTTGACTTTAAACAATATGAAAGAGTTTTAGGTTTTTTTTTATTTTTATTTTTATTTTAGGTTGGTACGCTCTCCAGTTTGTTGTTTGGTATGAGATTTGACATTTGCACCTGGGTAAGTTGTTGTAATGTGTTTCTTTATCTGTTATTTGTGTGACCCAGACTTCATCTCAGCTTTTCTCTCATGGTCAAAATGCAATAAAGATCTTTATTCTATATATCCAAGCTTTTAACACCTGGAGTGCTCACTGATTGACCCATTTTTTGCTCCATCATCCATGCTGCATCTTCGCCGTAGAAAGACCAAGATGGTCTCGGCTCCTTTACCATTCAGAACTCCTCATAGTGTGCAGGCCTATGTTCCTTGAAATCCATTTAATAAGCACAGTTGTCAAACGTTCTTCCTCTAGGAGACAGAGAGCCTGATAAAACCAATAGATAAAAAAGACAAGTTTGTTTGTTCAGCGGTCAGTACTAGTTCAGAGTCACTCTTCCAACTAGACTGATAACATTTCAAAGTAACCTGTAGAGAGAGAGAGAGAGAGAGTTCTAAGCATTCTTCCAAAGCTAGTATTTGTGTTTACTAAATCCTAAAAGCATATATGTGAGGGAAACAAAATACAAAAAAAAATCCAAAAGGGAGTATGGGATAAACCACCATCATCAACATCAATTATCTTCTAGCTTGTTGGATTCTGTCTCCACTAAATTGGCTTCACATTCCATGGTATGCGTCCCTTGCCAAAGAAATGAACATACAAGAGAGAATATTAGTGTTGCTTGCTACTAAGCTAAAACAAGTGTACAGAAATAGAAGGCTATAAATGTAGCACTACTACAGAACTGTTAACAAAGTGACCAAAGGCAGGGAGGCTTTTATGGGCTAAGCATTTAAATGGGCCTGTTCAAATCCGGCCCATGTATCTATTGGGCTACAGAGAGTTTAATACATCTCTTTTAAGGAAATTCTAGCACAGAACAAGACTCTAGATTAGAGAGCAGAGACGGTATATGATATTAAATTCATTCTCCGTCTAAGATAGTCCTCTGTTTCCTCGAGATTAGTAGATCGATACACAGGGAGGGACAGGGGAAAGAAAATTCCGACAATCATTGTCTTATTCGATCTGGGAGAGACAGAACATAAACAGAGAGATGGCTATGTCTCAGGTGGTGAACACGTACCCGCTTTCGAACTACAGCTTCGGAACTAAAGAACCGAAGCTCGAAAAGGACACTTCCGTCGCCGACGTCTCGCTCGTATGAAAATCAAGTACGATTCCTTCTCTTTTCTTCTAGTAGTATTGCTGGAGAAGATAACCATAATTAAAAATAAAAATAAAAAACAAAATAAAAAACTAGAAAGCTAAAGCCTTTAATCATAATCTTGAGCTCCTTTGATTTCATAAATCTTCTGGGTTTCTTTCCTGATGAATATCGTTGTAACTTGTTAGAAAGATTGGCCACAGTAGCTATAAAGTATTTAACTTTCCAGTGATTGATTTAAGAAGGAAACAGGTATAGTTAGTGGCCATGTTATAAGAGCTGTTTTGTTCTGCAAGTTCGTTGAAAGTCTCGTGATTTTCTTCCAGGAATATGATTATACGCTCTATTTTGTAATTCTATAGTTTTAACTCAAATACATTCTTCAAGTCTGATAGCTGGAGTATATTTGTTTTATTGATGTGTTTTTGCAGCTATATGAAAGAGGGCATGAGGACTAGCGTTGATGCGATTCTGCTGGTATGTGTTTTTGTAGTTTTCTGTTGACTAAACTTGTTATCCAACTCCTCTGTAGTTTTCTCTATGTTGAATTGTATCACCACCCGCTGTCTTAAATTCGGTGGAACAGCTATTTGTTAATGTATTGTATTCTTATATTACCATAAAGATAATGGCTACTGAAGTGTCAGCTTATCTGTAGTTTATCTTGGCCTTCTCAGTAAGCATGCGCTTTGCCGTTGTATCGTTATAACTGTGGCAGAAGTATGGAACTATGTGATACTTGATTGAAGCCATCTACGTGTTGCCATCCTTAAAACATAATATAATGTATTGACATCCTAAAAGTCAATTTTATAAACGTATTATTACCCACAGCTACAAGTATCTCGTTGGTGCATAAGTTAAGTAGATGATTAGTGACTTAGTGTCAAGTCTAGAAAATTGTTACCACCTACTATGATTTGAGATTTGTTATATATCTCTCTCTGACCCTAGGATTCTTCTTGATACCTTTTGCTGATCAACCTTTATAGGTACAAGAACACAACCATCCTCACATACTTCTCCTGCAAATTGGTAACACATTCTGCAAGCTTCCAGGTGGACGCCTGAAGCCTGGAGAAAACGGTATGCAATGCAGCAACCATCTTCAATTAGTACTTTCTATACTCTGATTTTTTTTTGGTTGCTTCATCTTTTGGCGTACTATGTTATGTTCTTGCAGAAGTTGAAGGCTTGAAAAGAAAGTTGACTAGTAAGCTTGGAGGCAATTCTGCTGCTCTTGTACCTGACTGGAAGGTGTACTATCCTTGTTTCCTCTCTCTATTTCTTTGACTGATAGCGAGCAGATATTTAGGTGTAGGTAGATGCCTAAAAAGAACTAGGTCGGTCATGTAGCATGTGCTTGCTCTTAATACAAACGAGAAGCAATTCAATATTACACGTTAACATTCTAGTAATGAGGTACTCATAGAAGGAAACAAAGACACTTTGCCACGAGTCCAGACATGTCTGAATGAGTTATTATGTATATCGCTTTGTCCCTGATCCATTGTTCGTTGATGAGTTCCCTCCCTTTTAACAGGTAGGAGAATGTGTTGCGACGTGGTGGCGTCCAAACTTTGAAACCATGATGTACCCGTATTGCCCTCCTCACATAACCAAGCCCAAGGTATTTTTAAAACATAGAAGAATGTTGCTTCTCAGTGTTCCTCTTTCTCTCTTTCTCCTGAATAGCTTTCATTGATATCTCTTTTTTTTTTTTTTTTTTTGTGAATGACAGGAATGCAAGAGACTTTATATTGTTCACTTGTCTGAGAAAGAGTACTTTGCAGTGCCCAAAACTTGAAGCTCTTGGCCGTCCCTTGTTCGAACTCTACGACAATGTTCAGGTTTTTATATATTTCCAGATACTATCAACCTCTTTGGAAATGGGTTTTCCCCCAAACTTTTTAGTTCTGACCGTGAATGCTTTTTCCTGGAACAGAGATATGGACCCGTTATCCACCATCCCTCAACAGCTATCCAGATTCCATTTCAACATGATTAGTTCGTGAGCCGACTTGGTGTTCAGGAACAAAGAAATGTGCCTGATGGTAAGGCACAGTAGAGAGCTGTGTCGCTACTTTACATTATAGACTTGTTCGGTTCATTTTCAGCACAAGAAGATTATTGATCTTAATTTCTACAAGGATTCGTCTTCATTTGACTAACGGCTGTCTTGTCGAATGAATGATACTTTCTATGTGTGTGCTATGTATGAAACAGAACAAACTAGGCCATCCTAAAACTGATTTGTTGGATCATTTCATTTTTCCTTCTCTGTTTCAGTCTGTGATACAAATAAATATCTTTAGAATGAAAAATATTATCTTCGCACTTGTTGGGATGGATTTACATCCTCCTCAAGGCCTATTAGACATTGAATTAAGTTCATATTGCTAGGAAGCCTAGGTTTCATCTTTCTATAAATAAAGAGCTATCTTCTTATGAGAGGGGATCTCTTCTCTCATTTTACACATTAAACACTTCATACAAAGAGCTTATTGATTCTTAGATTTATTTACACTTGTAATCATACATGTAATATAATCTTTAATCAATAAATTCTTTTTGATGTTTATTTTCCATTGATGTTTATGTTGATTTCTTTTTAGCCTCAAGAATCTAAGAAATCTATTTCTTAATTTTTCATTGTATGAATCCGACAAACACACCATTTTCGGTTCAAACAGTTGGCGCTAGAAGGAGGGGGCCAAAGAGAACAATCTTGATAGCATGTCAAACTTGGAAAAACCCTAGATCTAGGGTAAAAAAAAAAAATCCAAAATCGATTCTTTCTTCTTCGACTCCGACTTCTTTCTTCTTCTTCGATTTCGACGGCTAGAAATCTGGAAAAACACGAGTCTTGAAAAAGGACGAAGCTTTATTCGAAACCTTGTCGTTGATGTCGCCAACGAACCGAAGATTCTCAGCTTGCCGTCTCGTCCCTTGGCTCGTAGAGATTGCAACAAAGCTCAAAACTTTATATTGGCGGCCATGGCTATCTCATGATGCTTCAGCCTCGCCGGTGAAACTCGAGCTTCTTTCAATCCGTGAAGAAAGTAGTGACGATGAACCGAATCATCTCTCGTCGCTTCTTCGTCTCGTCACTACACCAACAAGGAGAACACGAGGGAACATGGAGAAGTATCTCACCATCTGATTGCAAAACGAGGAGCTTTCAGGGAGAAGCGGTCAGATTTCGTCATTGATTCAGAAACTGCTTGCGGCAAGGTTAAGCCAAGACAAAAGTGACGAGCTTTTCGTCTGAGAAGACCTCACCGGCGGCGAACCTTGAGCTTGAGCTCTCCGTTCAGAGTCTTCAGTCAACTCGTCAGCTTGTCGGCGACGCGACCTCGGAGACGCCACGTTCCTCTCAACAGAACCGTTTGATAGACTCTTCACTTCGATTGAGCTCGCCTTGATAGCGAGGAGAAGCTGAAAGGTCAAGTTTTGAGTTTTGGCCGAGAACGAGTCTTGAGCTTCGACGTCGTCGATCTCCATCTTCAGCCTTCACCGAACACTCGTTCAGTTCTGAATCTCCGGACCAGAGAACTTCAAAGGTACAAGCTTCATGTCCAAGAAGAGCTCGTCGGTGGAGAGCATCGAGCTTGAGCTTCCCACTCATACAAAGCATCAGTTTGACTTGAGATCACCGATCTCACCGAGGCGAGAACTCGCCATCCATCCAGAGGCTTGCCTTCATCTCACCACGCTGATCTCAATCCGTAGCTTGAGCTTTCGATTGGATAAAGATATCAGCTTTGGTACAGAAACAATGGCGAACAAGCTAGCTCAGCTCATGATCGTCTATACCGTTGATGGTGATGAGTAGTGCCATCTCGGTTGTGTTTCACTGCACTGGCCACGTTCTCTGTTTTCTTCTATCCTTTTCGAAGACTGAAGCAGAGCTTGAAGCAAACTCAGCGGCGGCAAGGTCTTGCTTCTTCACTCAAGCTCTCGAGACAGATTGGTCGTAATTGGCACAAGCTTCTCAACCCGAGACCACTCGTCATCAAAGATAAGTGATCTATAACCTTGATTACTTCATTGTTTGCAACCTGTGCATACTGTTTAGTTGCAAATAAATTACTACTATACGCAACTTGTGAAGCTTTGAGTAAAACAAGCTTATGTGGCTTGCTTAATTAATTATGCAAACTTGGCTATTTCGTTTTGGTTAATCTCTTGATCTGATCATCATAATATTTGTTGTGAGCTAGATTCAATTGCAATTGGCAGACGTGTGACCTGCTCGGATCAATCTCTGGTCATCACGTCAAGAACGACAGGCTCAGATTCTCACAATGAGCTTACCGCAACCGGCACGAACTCGAGAGAAGAGGAGTTCGACAAGAACAAGCTCATCTCCCGCTACAAACAACAAGAAGAAACCAGCACACGAGACATGGCTTATCTTCAGATCATCTCTCCAAAAAGCCATGACTTGTTGCTTCCAACAACTTGCTCGGCACACACGATCTCAACGCGAGACTTCGGGTCGGCAATAGTTCGGTAAACGTGTACTTTAGGCACAAGTTTAATTTGAACTTGCTTTTTATTAGGCACGAGTTTGCGGTCGACTCGCTTATTGTTAGACACGAGTTTACAAAAACTCATCTTTGGCTAGGCATGAGTTTACAGAAGCTCTCCTTCTACTAGGCACGAGTTCTCAGTAAACTAGCCTCTGTCTTAGCATGAGTCAAGTAAACTCGTCTTTCGCTAAGCACGAGTTTAAAGCAAACTTGCTTTTTACTAGGCACAAGTTCGAAATAACTCGCCTAAACCGTCATAGGCATGAGTATGTCTAGTTCATTGTCTAATAAACCGTATTCGTAAACTTCGCAGAGATCGATTACATTTCTCTCAACGAACTTAGGGAGACTTACTGTTGGGGATGGATTTACATCCTCCTCAAGGCCCATTAGACATTGAACTAGGCTCATATTGCTAGGAAGCCCTAGGCTTCATCTTTTTATATAAAGAGCTACGTTCTTATGAGAGGGAGATCTCTTCTCCAATTTTACACATTAAACACTTCATACAAAAGCTTATTGATTCTTAGATTTATTTACACTTGTAATCATACATGTAATATAATCTTTAATCAATAAATTCTTTTTGATGTTCATTTTCCATTTGATGTCTATGTTGATTTCTCTTTAGCCTCAAGAATCTAAGAAATTTATTTCTTAAATTTTTCATTGTATTGTATGAATCCGACAAACACACCATTTTCGGTTCAAACAGTGTCTCATTTTCATAATGAACATAACAACAGTTAACAAGTTCTCTTATATGCTCAAAAACAGTTAACCATAGCTACCACACTATCTGTTAAATGTGAATAAAGTCCTTTTAAGCTCTTGTCGCTCTTGAACGGTGGACTAACTTTCTCGGATAAAAGAGTTGACCGACGGTGCCACGTACATAATGAAGTGCCTGATACGTGGCAACAAGTTACACATGTCACTCTCTAAACAGAGAAGAGAGGACACCAGGTGCCATCCAGAGGTGGTGCTGCTAAATGTCTTGCTCCAAGAAGGTTTCCAAGATTACCTCAGAAGACATTTGGTTGCAGAGAAACGGAAGAGAGAAAAATATAAATTAATGGATTCGCAAGCGCAGTTGCAACGTACTCATGGTCACCATCAAGCAGAGGAACAGAATAGGATTCACCATCCAGGTTCAAATTACAGAATCACATATATCTTGAAGGTAAAAAGAGCCTAATGAATATTTTCTATGCAGAGGAAGAGGAGCATCATGAGAAAGGACCAGCAAAAGTTGTGAAGAAAGCCAAGGAAAAAGCAAAGAAGATAAAGAAAGCTCTTACCAAACATGGTCATGGTCATGAACAAGAACTCCACGGTGGTGCGCCAGGTTTTGCCTGCTCTTTGTTTTATTTCTGAGCCAGAGAAAATGGTTAATTGGTATTAACAACGGTTTATTAGCACGAGGAAAAGGTCACCACATTTCGGACCCGGTGGAAGAAGAGTTCTTTCCGGACCCTATGAAAGAGGAGATAGTGCCTCCAGGCAAGAAGTTTGTTCCGGTCGTGTCCTCTTCCCACAGTACTAAACCGTCTGGCCGCGTAAAAGGAGCTGAAGCTTCGATCTCCCGTGATGGATACGGGAATAAGGTTATATCTATGGTGACTCCAGTTTACGAGAAGGTCAAAGGGACAGGAGCTATCGTGATGAAGAAGCTTCCTTTCTCCGGGCACGGAACCGGTACAAAGATGGAGAACCAGCAAGGACAAGACAAGGGCATCTCAGCCAAAGAATTTTAACAGAGAAACTGAGTCCTGGAGAGGGAGATAAGGCTTTGTCGGAGGTGGTCACCCAGAAACTTCATCTCGGAGGTGACAAGAGTGGCTCTGTGCCTGTGCAGCAGAGATTCCAAGAATCTGGAAATTGAGATTTGTTTTGTCTTTTAAAATGTATGGTGTGTTTGTGTAGTTTATAGTTTGATCCATGGCTTTTCTTTGTTCTCATGTAAATATATGGTATAAGTTGGGCTAAGAATGCAAAACTACTAAACTACGTTTGGATTGAAGCATGTCAAATTGTTGAGGTATAGGTTGTTTGGACCTTAGTTTGGTTGTATATTATTTAGACCAAATTAGAAACAAAACTAGCAGATTAGTACAAAACACACCAACAGATTTCAAGTCTGTCTCCTTAACCAACTCGGATTTATCGATTTTGATAGAATGTTGCTTCAGAGCCTATGTTGGTTTTATTGTAACAAGTTACACAAACATGCTACATGGTTTCAGCTTCTCCCAAGTGGGAAATATGAAAGCCAGTTAAATTTTCATAACAAATTGTTTACAAAGAGAGATGGAAAAATTGAATGGAGATGATGAATAATTCAGTTCTTAACCAATAAATTACATAAAATGGAAAACGTTTAAACATTTGTTTGAATCACAAAAATATGGAAGATGATATATATATATATATATATATATATATATATATGTGCTTTTTGATGAGAACAAGGAAAGATCTAGAGAGCTCGGCTTTTGATAATGTCGAAGCTCATCTCGCTAGGATCAGTGGCTTGTAACTCCACCTGAATGCCGTCCAATTCTCTCTTGAATCTATCCTTGGAGCTTGCATAAACATCTTCATCCTCACTCTAGATGAATCCGGTGACCTACAACAATCATCCAACAAACCCAAACAAATAAGCACCCTTGACAAAATCAAAGTCTGGTATGTCCGAAATCAAGTATGAGAAAGGTAGTTTATTTTATTAACATGTAGACTATAGTCATAGTCTTTGTAACGTTAAAGAACTCGGTTAAATCTGGTTCACTGTATGTAATTCCGCATTTCTGGCTAGTCTCGGTTTAGTGCACTTGCATATAAGTGTTAATGACAGAATCTCCAATTCTATTCCATTTTCACTCCAAATCCCTTTTTGCAGTCAAATCTATTCCAACTTTACTTCATTCAAATTCAAAAATGAAGTAAAAAAATGAGTCTACTTCGAAATGGAGTAATGTAATTATTATTATGGTTCCGGTTAAATAAAACTTTGATCTTAGATTTACTCCATTTTAAAATAGAAAATAGATTGGAGATGTTCTAATGTGTTAGTCAAAGCACATGTGAAAAATAATTGATGGTGATGTCGGTAAAGATGACAACGAAGTCAACAAAAGAGAAGGCCATTTTGTCAATAATTATGGCTTTCACATGTCCAAGCTTCTTCTATAAATACTAGACGCAAGGTGAAGATCAAACCATCCCAAAACAAGAAAACAGAGAGAAAACGAGAGAAGAGAAGAAGAAGAAAAAAAAATATTTTTTCTCACAAAAATCTTCTTTAAGAAATTACGAGTAATTTCTGAGTGTATTTGGGATCGGGGTTGTGAGTAGTGAGCTTATAAATTTCCATCGTTGATAATAAAAGATCTGTAGCAGGTCCGGAGACGTAGGCAACATTGGCCGAACTCCGTTAACAATTTGGTGTGTGTGCTCTTTTCCCTCCCCATAAATTCTGGTTTACCGCAAAATTTATCCGTGTATTTCCTAACAACTGGTATCAGAGCTTGAGTTACGGTGATCGTCAAGTTTTTTTTGCGGAGTTACTATTCACGTGAACAGTAATTCGTGAATAGTGAATTTTGTCGGTAACATCGGTTTGTCGACGAAGGTGTCTAATACACGGTGGTTCCAGAAACGATGGGAGGCGAAGACGGTTCGGCGCACAGTATCGGGAAATTTGACGGTACAGATTATGCATTTTGGAGAATGCAAATTGAAGATTATCTGTACGGAAAGAAGCTTCATCACCGCTGAGCAAGAAGCCTGAGAAGATGGATCAGGATGAGTGGGAGCTCCTTGACAGACAAGTTCTGGGTGTTATAAGGTTAACACTGTCGAAAAACGTTACTCACAACATGCGAAGGAGAAGACCACAGAAGGGCTCATGAAAGTTCTCTCGGATATGTATGAGAAACCTTCGGTAAACAATAAGGTGTTCTCATGAAGAAACTCTTCCATTTAAAGATGGAAGAAGGTGGCCTGGTTGCCGCACATGTGAACGAGTTCAACACGATTGTCAACCAACTGTCATCAGTTGAAATCGAGTTTGACGATGAAGTGCGAGCACTGATTCTGTTGGCGTCTCTGCCAAATAGTTTGGAGCCAATGAGGGCAGCAGTTAATAATTCTGTGGGTACTCAAAAGCTCAAATTCAATGATGTTAGAGATCGTATCCTTGCTGAGGAAGTTCGGAGGATAGACTCTGGGGAGACATCAACGAGCTCTGCTTTCAATGTGGAAAATAGGGAAGAAACCCAGATAGAAATAACCGGAGTAATGGCAGATCAAAGTCAAGGAATGGACGGGGTCAATCCAAATTCAGACAGCCTGCAGAGTGCTGGAATTGTGGAAACACAGGTCACATTAAGAAGAATTGCCGAGCACCACCGAAGAAGGAAGATAACACCCGAGGCGGAGCCAATGCAGTGACAAGTGAAATCACTGATGCATTGGTAGTGTCTGCTGATTCCCCGAGAAATTAAAGCTCGTGATGCAGCTACAAGTACCACCAAGGCGTCAATCTCCTATGTCGATAGCCCAGTCGATTCATGGGTGCTTGACTCAGGAGCATCATTCCACACCACACCGCACCATAACATCATGGAAAATTATGTTGCGGGAAATTACGGAAAGGTATATCTTGCTGATGGATTACCTTTGGACATAGTTGGTATTGGAGATATCAACCTGAGATGTCAGACGGACGTGTGTGGAAGATTACAAAGGTCAGACATGTGCCAAAGTTGATGCGAAATCTAATCTCAGTAGGTCAACTTGATGATACGGGGCACGATGTTAATTTTGGTGGTGGATCCTGGAGAATCAAGAAAGGTTCCATGGTGGTGGCTAGAGGTCATAAAAGAGGCACTCTTTATATGACGACGAGTTATCAAGACACTGTTGATGTTGTCAAGAATGCCAAATAGACCAAGTTGTGGCATTGTAGGTTGGGACACATGAGTGAGAAAGGGATGAAACTCATGGTGGAAAATGGCGCTCTTCCGGATCTGAAGAAGGTGGATCATCAGATGTGTGAAAGTTGCATCCTTGGGAAACAGAAACGAGTTAGTTTCTCTAAAGGAGGAAAGAGCCAAAATCTGAGAAGTTAGAGCTGGCGCACACTGACGTGTGGGGACCCGCTCCTGTTGCATCGCTGGGAGGTTCGTACTACTATGTGACCTTTATTGATGACTCCACAAGAAAGGTGTGGGTTTACTTCATGAAGAACAAGCATGAAGTGTTTTCGGTTTTCAAAATATGGAAAGCCATGGTTGAGATTGAGACGAATCTCAAGTTGAAGTGTTTAAGGTCTGATAATGGTAGAGAGTACATCAGCACGCATTCAAGAGATATTGCGCTGATAATGAGATCAAGATGAAGAAGACTATTCCTGGAACGACTCAACATAATGGAATAGCGGAAATGATGAACTGAACCTTGAATGAACGTGCAAGGAGCATGAGATTGCACTGTGGATTGCCAAAGACGTTTTGGGCAGATGCAATCAATACTGCAGTCTTCTTAATAAACAGAGGACCGTCTGTACCGTTGGGATTTAAGATCCCTGAAGAAGTTTGGAGCGGAAAGAAAGTAAACCTTTCTTATCTAAAGGTGTTTGGATGCTTAGCTTATGTTCATATTGATGATGCTGCAAGAAGTAAACTTGACTCGAAGTCTAAGAAGTGTTACTTCATCGGCTATGGTAACACGGAGTTTGGTTACCGGTTTTGGGATGATGAAAATCGAAAGATCATCCGCAGCAAGAATGTTGTGTTCAACGAAGAAGTTTGTTCAAGGATAAGCTAAGAGAAGGCTCGGAGAGGAAAGAGCCTGGAGCTGTTGACTTAGAAGATATCCTGACACCGGAGTTGCCACAGGATACCGCAACAGCGGAAGAAAAAATCTCTCAAGACGAGAGTGGTGAAGCTGAAGAAAGTGATGATTCTGAAGTGGTCCCATATACTCCAGTCACGGAGTTACGACGGTCAAGCAGAATCATCAGAAAGCCAGTAAGATTTTCTTCATGCTCCAACTACTACATTCTGCTCACAGACAGACGAGCCTGAATGTTATGAGGAAGCTATGCAAGTTGATGAGTCGATCAAGTGGGAGCTTGCAATGAATGACGAGATGGACTCGTTGTTATCCAATCACACGTGGGAGTTAGCAGATTTGCCTAAGGAGAAAAAGGCATTGCATAACAAGTGGGTCTACCGAATAAAAGAAGAACCTGATGGGAGTAAGCGCTATAAAGCGAGGCTTATTGTGAAGGGATTCCAACAAAAAGAAGGCGTTGACTACACCTGAATCTTCTCTCCTGTAGTCAAGATGGTGACCATCAGAACGATTCTTGGGCTGGTAGCACAAGAAGATCTGCATCTTCAACAGATGGATGCGAAGATGGCATTTCTTCACGGTGATTTGGATGAGAAAATTTATATGAATCAACCCGAAGGCTTTGAGATCAAAGGAGGAAAGCCTTGTTTGCAAGCTGAAAAGGAGTTTGTACGGCTTAAAACAAGTCCCAAGACAGTGGTATAAACGGTTCGACAACTTTATTAAAGGCGTTGGTTTCTTGAGGTGTGAAGCTGACCATTGTTGTTACTTCTTCAAGACCCTTGAAGATTCCTACTTGATATTGCTCCTATATGTCGATGACATGCTGATGGTAGGAGCAGACTTGCACGAGATCAATAGCTTGAAGACGAAACTCTCAGAAGAGTTTGCGATGAAAGACCTTGGAGAAGCAAGACAGATTCTAGGGATGAGAATCAGTAGGAGCAAGGAAGGTCTTAAGCTATCACAAGAGGAGTATGTGAAGAAAGTCCTCAAGAGGTTTAACATGGATGACGCAAAGCCAGTTAGTACTCCCCTGCTGGCAAGTCACTTTCGGTTATCCAGAGAACAGTCTCCAAAGACGGAAGATATGGCATGTATGGATAAAGTTCCATATGCTTCTGCTATTGGCAGCCTGATGTACGCGATGATATGTACAAGGCTAGACATTGCACATGCAGTGGGAGTCGCCAGCAGATTTATGAGCAATCCAGGAAAGGAACATTGGGAAGTCGTTAAGTGGATTTTCAGATACCTGAAGGAAATCCAAGTTTATCGCTATGTTTCACGAAGTCTAAGACGGGATTGCAAGGATATGTTGATGCTAACAATGGAGGTGACGTTGACAGCACGAAGAACACAACCAGGTATGTCTACACCTTTGGCGGTACTGCAATTTGTTGGGTTTCAACGTTGCAGAAAATTGTATCTCTATCAAGCTGTGAAGCAGAGTATGTTGCGGTAACGGAGGCACAAAAGAGATGATATGGCTACAGTCTTTTCTAGAAGAGTTAGGCCATGACCAAGGGAAAATTGTGTTGTACTGTGACAGTAAAAGTGCCATCGATTTGGCAAAGAATCCGGTTTACCATGTTCAGACGAAGCACATACATCGTCGATATCATTTCATTAGATCGGCGTTGGAAGATGAAATGTTGGTGCTTGAGAAGATCCCAGGAAGCAAAAATTGGCAGACATGTTGACGAAAGTCGTGCCATATGATAAGCTGAGGTTGTGTGCAACCTCAGATGATTTGTTGGAATAACAAGCTGGGGAGACCTGCTACATTGATCAAAGTGTGAAGACAGATTGAAATCAGTCTTCAAGTGGGAGATTGTTAGTCAAAGCACATGTAAAAAATGATGGACGGTGATGTCGGTAAAGAATGACAACGAAGTCAACAAAAGAGGAGGCCATTTTGTCAATAATTATGGCTTTCACATGTCCACTTCTTCTATAAATACTAGACGCAAGGTGAAAGAGCAAACCATCCCAAAACAAGAAAACAGAGAGAAAACGAGAGAAGATAAGAAGAAGAAGAAAAAAAATATTTTTTCTCACAAAAAATCTTCTTTAGAATTACGAGTATTTCTGAGTGTATTTGGGATCGGGGTGTGAGTAGTGAGCTTATAAAATTTCTCTGGTTGATAATAAAAGATGGACAAAACTTAGGTTCACCCCCTAAGGTGAACCTTTAAATTCACCACCCATCTTATAACCAATTAAAGTGCCAGCTATATTATTAATAAAAAATAATTTTTTTTTTTAAAAATAAAATAATTAAAAAAATATAATGCCACTACAAAAACCTAAATCTTAAATTCTAAACCCTAAATTCAAAACCCAAACTCTAAACTCTAACCTAAACCTGAACTCTAAACCCTAAATCCTAAACCAAAACTCTAAACCATAAATCATAAACCCAAACTCTAAACCCTAAATCCTAAACCCAAACGCTAGATCATAAACTCAAACCCTGTAGCCTAAACCATAAACCCTAAACCCAAACCTTTTATCTTAAACCTGAATCGTAGACCCTAAACCCAAACCTAAGCCCTAAACCCAAAATGTTTGAATTGGGTTTAAGGTTTACAGTTTGGTTTAGGGTCTATGATTTGGATTTGAGTTAGAGTTTAAGGTTTGAGTTTAGGATATAGGATTTGGGTTTACAGTTTGGGTTTAGAGTTTAGGATTTGGGTTTATCGTATAAGGTTTGGGTTTAGGGTTTACTATTTGGGTTTAAGGTATAGGGTTTGGGTTTAGTATTCAAGGGTTAGATTTAGATTTAGGGTTTAGAGTTTAGAATTTAGAGTTTTGTTAGACATTATTCTTTTTCAACTATTTAAATTTTTTAAATAAAATTTATTTTTTTTATTACTTATCTAGGTGGCAATTTAATTAGTTTTTAAGAGGGGTGGTGAATTTAAAAGTTCACCATAGGGGGTGAACCTAAGTTTTGTCCATAAAAGATCTGTAGCAGGTCCGGAACGTAGGCAACATTGGCCGAACTCCGTTAACAATTTGTGTGTGTGTGCTTTTTTTCCGCTCACATAAATTATGGTTTACCGCAAATTTGACCGCGTATTTCCTAACGTTGAAGGTGTAATGCTACAAAGTTGTATATGTTCTAAACGTCTTACTTCAATAATGCTTGTAGTTTTTCATATATATATTAAATCTGATTGAAAATGAATTAAGGAAGATTGGAATATCGTACCATGCTATGAAGAAGATTTTGCTCTTCTGGCAATTTTCATTGGTGGTAAAATCGAAATCGAAAACAGCATAGCGGCACTCGTCGGCAGGGAGGGAAGCGCTGAAGTCTTCGTAAGTCTCCTGCGGGCTTCCTAACTTTTCAACCACCACTTGCTGCCCGTCTATCCTGAATATTATGAACCGATGTGTTCTTTTCTTTAGCTCCAAGAACTTCAGCTTGCAGTTGTCCTCCACTGCCATCCCCGATGCCGCGTTCGCCTTTTCATTCATTCATGTTCATCCATAACATTGTATCACCATCACAACATATATCATAATCTTTTATACTCAAGTTAACTAGGTTTTTGGTCCCGTTATAATTATATGTACTGATACATGGTCTACGTCTAGATATTGAGTTATCGTGAATAATTAACTTATGAATTAAAACGAGATAAACTAAACAACCAAATGAGAAACATGTCAATAGCATGGCGAAATCAACTCTAACATGATTAGACAATCCTCGCATCCAAACTTCAGATTTAAAACCATTAGGTCTACATAAGCGCATACGTATTATCAAAACTCAGGTGTTCTATCAAAACTCAGGGTGGTTCTTAGACTTATAATATTATCAATTTTTGCAATAAAAATAGAAGAGAAGAGAATACAAACCATTATTTTTGTTTAGTTTCTATGGTAAGGCTTGAGGAAGATCGATTTGTTGTTTTGTGTGAATCTTGATATGTCCTCTGGAAAAAGAGGAAATGTGAAAGAGGATAATGCTTAACTGATTAAAAGAATCGAATAAAACCTTAACAATTTCAGAACTTTAAAATAAAACCCTATCTCTTCAAAAAAAATTCTTTAACAAATTAAACCCCACCACAAATTTTTACATTAACAAAAGCATGATAAAAAATTCATACGGGAAAAAGAAAAACCTTCAAAAGACGGTATCAATGCACCAGGGTTCAACAAAACCAGAACAAATTAATTAACTAAACAAAAAAAACAAACGAAGAAACTCTATGCTTGATTACCACCCAAAAAAAAAACACCAAACAACAACCAATCGAGCCTGAGAAAAGTAAAGTACGGCGAACAGGATAACAATCGATAGAAACGAAGCTTGAAAACCAAAAATGTAAAACAACCAGATGGGGAGACCGAGAACCAGAGATCAAGGGAACTGCTGGGTTGGGGGAATTTGCCTAACCAATTCTTAAAAAAACAAAGAACAAACAAAAAAAATAAAGATTAAGTCCGGGCTAACAAAAAAAACGGTGCACAAAAAAACCTTAAAAACAGTAACACGGAACCAAAAGGGCTTGGAATAAAAACAAAACTCGTACCGCTCGTCCTAAAAACTTAAATATGTAAAAAAACCATTTGGCAAGTAAGCTTAGCTCCAAAAAAAGTGCTAACACAAACCAACAAAGCAAAAAATTAAAACAGAACGTTTGAAATAAAAAAAAAAAAATTCTTCTATCAATAAAATTAGGTCAAAGGGAAAAAAAAAAAAAGGTAAAAAACAAAACAAATTGGTTAAAAAAAAAAAATTTAAAAAATTATCCCCATAATCAAAACACACAAACCAACCAGTGAAAAAAACCAAAACTCCAAACTTAACCCCAAAATTTAAAAACAACCTTCGACACACAACACAAACATAAAATTACATAAAAAGAATTAACACACCAACAAAAGACTAAGAAAAAACTGACCCGGACTTAAAATCGTGAAAAAAACGAAAACACAAACACGGCACCGAATGAAACTAAGAAAGGGAAATAGGAACAAAGGAAAAAAAATTCCCCCCGCCAAACCCCTTGATTCTCCCACCCACCAGCTGCAACAGGCTTT